>NW_009632596.1:41575-53444 GCF_000690535.1 Cariama cristata
CGGAGCAGAGGGGCAGAATCCCCTCCCTCGACCTGCTGGTCACCCTGCTTGGGATGCAGCCCAGGACACGGTTGGCTTTCTGGGCTGCCAGCACACATTGCCAGGTCATGTTGAGCCTTTCATCAACCAACACTCCCAGGTCCTTCTCCTCAGGGCTGCTCTCCATCCATTCTGCACCTGTGTTTGTGCTTGGGATTGCCCCAACCCATGATCAGGACCTTGCACTTGGCCTTATTGAACTTCATGAGGTTCACACAGGCCCACCTCTCCAGCCTGTCCAGGTCCCTCTGAATGGCATCCCTGCCCTCCAGTGTGTCGACCGCACCACACAGCTTGGTGTCATCAGCAAACTGGCTGAGGGTGCACTTCATCCCACTGTCCACATCGCCGACAAAGATGTTAAACAGTGCTGGTCCCAATACCAACCCCTGAGGAATGCCAGTCGTCACTGGTCTCCACTTGGACATCGAGCCATTGACTGCAACTCTTTGAGTGTTAAATGTTTTGCACACGCCCAGGTAGATGACCTCAGTTGCTCTCCCCTTATCCACCAACACTCTAACCCCATCATAGAAGGCCACCAAATTTGTCAGGCACGATTTGCCCTTAGTGAAGCCATGCTGGCTGCTACCAATCACCTCCTTATTTTCCATGTGCCTTAGCACATTAGATCCTCCTCCAGGAGGATCTGCTCCATGATCTTGCGGGGCACAGAGGTGAGACTGACTGGTCTATAGTTCCCTGGGTCTTCCTTTTTAAAATTAGGGGTTATGTTTCCCCTTTTCCAGTCAGTGGGAACTTCCCTGGACTGCCACGACTTCTCAAATATGATGGGACGGTGGTTTAGTCACTTCATGCGCCAGTTCCCTCAGAACCCACGGATGAATCTCATCAGGTCCCATGGACTTGTGCACCTTCAGATTCCTTAGATGGTTGAACCTGATCTTTTCCTACAGTGGGTGGTTCTTCATTTTGTCAGCCCCTGCCTTTGCCTTCTGTGACTTTGGTGGTGTGGCTGGAGCACTTGCCAGTAAAGACAGAGGCAAAAAAGTCATTGATTACCTCAGCCTTCTCCATATCCTGGGTAACCAGGTCTCCCATTTCCTTCCATAGAGAGGGCCCACATTTTTCCTAGTCTTCTTTTATCACCGATGTACGTAGAGAAGTTTTTCTTGTTGCCCTTGACATCCCTGGCCAGATTTAATTCTATCAGGGCTTCAGCTTTCCTAACCTTATCCCTGGCTGCTCAGACAATTTCTCTGTATTCCTCCCAGGCTCCCTGTCCTTGCTTTCACCTTCCATAGGCTTCCTTTTAGTGTTTGAGTTTGTCCAGGAGCTCCTTGTTCATCCATGCAGGCCTCCTGGTCTTTTTGCCTGACTACTTCTTTGTTGGGATGCATCGCTCCTGAGCTTGGAGGAGGTGATCCTTGAACATTAACCAGCTTTCTCGGGTCCTTCTTCCCTCCCAGGCTTTATCCCATAGTACTCCACCAAGCAGCTCCCTGAAGAGGCCAAAGTCTGCTCTCCTGAAGTCCAGGGCAGTGAGCTTGCTGTGTGTCCTCCTCACTGTCTGAAGGACCTTAAGAACTCCACCGTTTCACGGTCACCGCAGCCAAGGCTGCCCTTGAGCTTCCCATTCCACACCAGCTCCTCCTTGTTGGTGAGAACAAGGTCCAGCATAGCACCTCTCCTCGTTGGCTCCTCTTATCACTTGGAGAAGGGAGTTATCCTCTATGCATTCCAGGAATCTCCTGGATTGCTTAACGCCCTGCTGTGTTGTCCCTGCAATAGATAGCGGGGTGGTTGAAGTCTCCCATGAGGACCAGGGTTTGTGAACATTAGGCTGCTCTTATCTGTCTACAGAGGGCCTCATCTGCTCAGTCTTCCTGGTCGTGTGGCCTGTAGCAGACCCCCACTGTAACGTCATCGGTCCCTGCCCTCCCTTTAATCCTGACCCATAAGCTCTCAGTTGGCTCCTCATCCATCCCCAGGTGGAGCTCCATGCACTCCAGCTGGTCATTGACATAGATGGTGACACCCTCTCCTCGTCTCCCTTGCCTGCCCTTCCAAAAGACCCTGTATCCTTCCATTCCAACATTCCAGTCGTAGGAGCCATCCCACCATGTCTCTGTGATGCCAATAAGATCATAGCCCGGCAGGTGTGCTCACATCTCTAACTCCTCTTGTTTATTCCCCATGCTACATGTGTTTGCACTGACACATGTAAGTTGGGCCCCCGATGAAGCTGACTTACTGGCTGGAGTGGCTGGGATTCCTTTGTGCTGCTCTTCAGGTGCTCTCCTGCTGACCCATGATCCTTCTCCAAGCTTCCATCCTTTTGCATTATTGGCCCTCCTCCCTTCTGTGTGTGCCGGTGGGGAAGTTTTTGGCTGTTTGGCCGCAGGCTGTGGGTCCACTGCAGACTGCACTCGGAACCAGCTCTCTAGCTCCTTCTCAGCCTCCCTGATGTTGTGCAGCCTTCTCACTGTCTCCTGCAGCTCAGTCCCCCACCGCAGGAGGTCCTCCACCTGGGCACACCATTTGCAGGCAGGTCTGCTGCCTGTCCCTGCTCCAGAAGAGAGGTCCTGGTACTTCCCACAGTCTGAGGTCCGCACTGAGCCTCTCCCTTCAGCAGCTCCATCTGGGTGAAGGCATCGGCCATCTTTGGGGTAGATGGAGCAGACCCCCCAGGCCGGAGCTGCAGCCTTTGCTCTCAGATGAGCGCCCACCATCCTGCATTGATGGTCAGGTAGGATGGGTAACCTTGACCTGTGCAGGTGGTCACAGAACGGTGCCAGGCTGAGGAAACCCCTCCTCTACACCACGATCCCCCACTCTGCTGCAGAATGTGCCCGCACCGGAGCTGTTCAAGTCAGCAAGTTCTTGCAATTCTTCAGATTCCCCTCATAAAGGTGAGCCAACGAAGAGCGAAAAAATATTGCATACCTCATGTGGAGAAAGGGTTCCTTCACCTTCCCTTCAACATACCATGCGTAACACACGTTTGCCTCTTTCAGAAGAAAGGAGACAAACCAAATGTGCAGTTCTGAACAGACAAGTCCTGCTGAGGAAAGGTAAGCTAAAACCAAAAAAAAAAGAGTCCCTCTAATGCTTCTCTAGTATCAAGACTAGCAAGTACTGAAGATGCAGCACAGACAACTGGTTCTGAGGCTTCTCGAGACAACCTTCTCACCAAAAATTATTTTAACCTAGGTAGGCAGAACAGAAGATACTCCTGCCTACAAACTAAAAAGCAAGGTCTTACAGAAACTTCATCCTTTTTTATGAAGAAAGGAAAGTCCAAGTTCTCACTCTGACCGCACCCCAAGAGCAGTCATAAAGCACTTTTTTTTTTTAGCGCACCTTACTAAGTAGCTCCTTCAGTTAACATTTCTTGAGCTTTCCTTCAACAAAAAAAAAAGTGTACTGTTTTAAGAACCGAATCTAAACAGACAGTTTTATAAAATAGCATTAGCTTATTACTCAGAATTATATCCTTGTACTGCCCTGCAGCACACTATCCTACTATTACCCTAACGCAACACGATCAACAGTTACAGAAATAATCTCTACATAAATCTGTGCTACATCATAAAACAAAGAAGTAAAATCTACGTCATAAAATAAAAAAGTGAAATGAAAGTTCACAGAGTAATTGGCCAAAAGTCATTTCACATTAGGTTCTACGTTCAAAAGTCTTAAAAGCTGCCTTCACCACACACCATCCTATAAATAAGTTCTGTATGACAGTGCCAAATGCCCTCCTACTTCTGAAGTTTGGCAGCCTATTATTATTAGTGTGACCTATCACTGCTCCTTGAATTCGGATGTTTACTTTAGAGTTCTCCAGTACATACTCATTAGAGAGCTGTAGAACAAACAACTGCACTAAACAACAGTAGCTGATAGAATCACACAAAACTTATTAAGTGGGAATTTGGAATATATAACTTGACACCTGTTTTGGATAAATATCAATAGCCTAATATTAGGAAGCATGGGATACTAAGTTAGACCTAAAAATATGCTTTTTAGCTGTACCTGTAAAAGGCAGGTAAGGGAAAAAACACCCAGCATTCAAGCTAACACTGCTTATACCGCCAAAGCACGCATTTTAAAGGAATGCGGTATTTGTTGGCATCTTATTTTCTACAGGATACATTTTGTTAAGTCTTTCTTCTATCAGTTCACCTTTCCTTTATGGGTCTGGTATTGATTCATCTCTTTTTGATGTATGCAGAATACTTTGACTGCATATACTGACAGCTTTTCCCAGTATTTTTCCCCACTACGTGCTTTTGCCTGTTCTCTCTCTCCTTTCCTTTCTGTTTCCTCACCTCCTCACTAAGACCTTCACACATCTCATACAGAGGGGTTTTCTTTATTATCTTACCATTCCCCAGGTCCCCATCTTCCTGCCCACCAAGTGGAATTTCATCAGGAATTTCTACTATGAGGAAAACCAAGAGGATCAAATCAGCTTCTTTTAAGTCTATGAAGCAAGCGTAAAAATGAAGTGCAGCTCACACCCTTTGATCAGACCAAAAATAAAGATCAGACAAATGGCATCACCTTTTGCCCAACTGTTCTCTGCTTCTGGTTTTGGCCTCATTTCCATATGAGTAGTTACAGTGCCTGATTGTACTATATATACAACCTAAAGCACGCAGAGAGAAGAAAGAGCTTATGGCTACTTGAAGTAGGATGATACAGCAACCACGAATCCTCAGCCTCCTCTACACAATTTGCTTTTCTTATTGGAGAAAGAGAAGAACTCAGAACTGCCATTTCAAAAGCGATTTTTGTACATGCATAATAATTACTGCTCATAAAATTCCAACACAAAAACTATCATTACGCAAATTAAATCTGGTATTAGGATCTGCATTAATCCCTACAACAAAATCCCCATCTCTGAAGTTGCTATAAAAACATATCACCACAGTTTTTAAAAACATGCAGAAATAAAGAAAACATCAGTGGGTCAGATACTTCCTAGTATTTCTCTGTTGTGTAAAGTTCGCTAAACAGCATTGTTTGTAGCATTTAACATCTTACAGGAAAGCATAAAGGAGGAAAGAAAAAAATTACCTTACTTCTGCTGGTGGATTTTGTGAGTAAGGATTTGCAGAGCATGCCAAAATCCTGACTACAGCTCCAGGATGATAGGTTTCCAGAATGTGCACTGCAGTGGGATAAACTGGTTCCTCAAAAGCGAGTTCCACGTAGTCCTGGCTACAGAAGGTGGATGGTGTCCTCTTGAACGGCAGCCGAGCACTAGGACAACGATCCCACCAGGTCCCGTAAGTTCGGAAGACGGCAGTCTGAGTAAAGTCACCAGAACTAGGGTACACGTTTGGAATACCTGCTAAATTCCACATGGTATACGACATGCTGTTTTCACTACCATAGTGAGAGCTGAAATCCAACACTTCTTTGGCATACTGAACTATTTCAACATTGATAGGTAAGGCTCGGGTGTTTGATTCAATAGCCCTCCGGCTGTTCATTTCTCCTCTCGTCGCTGTCCTAGCTCGGCGCCGAAGGCACATATAGTAAAACATGCTCAGAACTGTTAACATGGGAAACACTGGTGACATCTAGGTATGACTTGTGAAGATACAAAAGGTCAGGAGTCCTTTATAAGGTGCATTAACTGCTTGTGGTGTTTTGGAAAAGAGCTGATAAAACAGAATGAATAAACGTAGTGAGCAGATAAAACATTCTTAGAAAGCAAACTGTACTCTTTCAAATATCCTCTTAAACAAAGTATTGCTACTAAAACATTAATAAACTATCACATTTTATTTTAAGACAATTATTTAGTTGGAGGCTACTAAGTGTGGCTTCCCATTTACTGTGTTTAAAAAGAGAAGACTACGAAGAAACATCAGCCAAAATTAGCCCTCAAGTAACAAAAAGACTAATGGTTAAATTAAGCATTATTTTCAGGGATTTATTAAGAGAAAAAAACCCTGCACTGGTTTATGGAAATGAAATCAAGTATGAAATATAATCCAGCCCTTGCAGCAAACAACCATAGAAGACTATCTGAAGGTAGAGCTAAAATTATCCACCATATAGTTTCGAAATACTTAAACTGAAACAAACTTTTAAACAAAGTACTTGGGTACCTAGTAATGCTGCAGCAGTATACAGCTCAACAAAACCTAAACTACTTCACTGCTTATATTTTGCAGTAAGACTGCTCCCAGACCCAAATGAGTTCATTTAAAACTACCTCAAGTATATCTATATTATAATATAATCTGGAGAGTAAATAAACCCTTCAAAGGCAGGTCATACAGAAAGTTGGACAGCTACTCCAGCAAATTGTTTCCTCTAATTTGTTCCCATAATTTATGAATAGTTTTAAGAGTGAAAAGAAAGAGTTTGGGGCAGTTAACCTAAACCAAAACCTTAACCCCCTGTTTCCTACATCAGAGCACTAGCCTGAAACAGACTCACAAAAATACTGTCTTTACCCTTTGAAGTTGTCCATGACAGCATTCACCAATGATGGAAGGGTCACCAGGTTCCTGAAGGATGCTCAGAATTCATTAATGACTTCATCTTCCTTTAAGCCAAGCAACAAAGTAAATCTTCAACAGAGTCCGGGCATCAGAAGCAGAAGTCCCCATAGAAAGCATTTTACTTCTGATAAGAGAAAATATTTTCATTTATGTAACAATTCAGTTAAACACAAAATGTACTAGATCTGCATGCTGCTAGGCCACCTAAAAAACCAACATAAGACATACTAATAATTAAGGATATCGATGTGTTTTACACAGCCTACACCAAACCACAAGGAAAACAAATAATCAGGTTTAACAATTAGAAGCAGCCAAATTAAAGGTAAGACTCTTTAGTAAAGTTTTCTATTTACAACAGTGAAGAAATATTTATAGCTGAATGTTGACTTCAGCACACAGAAGGGCTGTATCATATTCCCTACTAATAAAGATCCTCTTACATGTGCCTGTCCCATACTTAGCAGCCGCTCCATACCTGCGTGACATAAACCATCACATTTACCAACACACAACGAAACGTGGAAGGCATTCTCTGATTTCTGCTAGCGGTACACAATAACACAGCACTCCAGAACTCACAGCCTCCAGTACCACAAACTGTTTCTCACAAACTGGCCTTCCCATTAACTTGTTCATCAGCTTTACTAGGAGAAAATAAGGAGTAACGCCTGTAACTTGTTAGAGGCCAAACCAGGGATGACTAAGCACCTCTTAAAATAGAATACGGGTTTCTTCAACAGCCTGTACTGGAGTCGCCGGTTAGTTTATCACAGGATACATACTGTGGTAATCACTGAACCCAGAGAGGCGACTCTTCTATTGCAGAAAACACATCAAACAACAACTAACATGATGCCCCACACTGCTTGGCAGACAAAGCACATATTTAACGTTTGCAATGGGTACAATTGAGACCATACCTCATAGAGTTTTTGGAAGCATAAGCTTCAAGTACAGTAATTACTGAAACAAAATGGAGATGAAGCAAAGTGACCTTTGTATGCCTCCATATAAATCCACTGTGCTTGTTTCTTGGGTAAATTGCTCGTTTTCCATACTCACAAAACGCACAGAGTTGTACAAACAGCTCTCTTTCGCTTGAACGTTGCCAACAAGAAGGCGCTTGTGGTAACAGATAAGGATGGGCTGCACTATTTGACCTTCTTACTCATCACAGTGAGAAAGTTTACTAACAAAGCGTTCACTTCTCACTTTCTTGCCTCTTCTATTATTAGTTTTTTGTTTAGTTCCTGTCCTTCATTCTGTTTCACATGTTGACACGGCTGTCAACAACATGAATTACTCCTGACACTCGGTGCAGAAGGGAATGCATAACACTGGATCCACTTCAAGCTCTCCTGGAATGCCAAAACCCAATATTGTCACATTTTCCCCAAACGTCCTTTTAGAAAAGGCGTTGGGAAAAAAGCAGCACAACCCCCAATCTCTCCTCCTTAAAAAAAACAACTGAAAAAACAAACAACAAAAAAAAAACCAACTCCAAACTGAAAATTGTTATTTTATCTTTGCAGCATGGAGCTGCTGTAAGATGTAAGTGAAGATTACAAATACGTTCTCTTTCTGGATTTTTCCCTCTTAAAAAAAATCCATTTACAGAATATGCCAATAGACATGAAACTTCAACAAACTTCCTGCTGTCAAGCCCTGGAATCATGCGTAAGCCAGCATATAAACCAGCTTCTAACTCAAAATTTCACCGATTAACACAGTTTGAAGGCTGCTCTGTGGAAATTATGGTTTTACAGAGCTCAATTTGAAGAATCATTCAGCTGGGGTACTTCAAGATCAGGTGCAAATCACTTATCTCACATACGCATCCTACACAACTTCGTGTCTGCATTGCAAACTTTCTCTGGTCACAGCCCGGAGCTCTTAAAGCGTTGCTGTAAAACCCCATCAGCTTGTCAAAGAGGAGCATAACCGCCGGCTGGTTCAGAGCTCCGCATCAACAAGCTGGCCAGTTTAACTCAGGTCTAACACAGCAGATCACTTGAAATCATGCTGCAGCTTTTCCATTAGCAAAAATGTTAATTTGGGTCATTCCTCCTCTACCAACTTGATGATTTTCATAAAACCTGTAAAACTTTGATATCCTTGACGCTGACACCACTTTGTCAATTTTGGTTGACATTGGTCAACAGGCTCAAAAGTAAGTAGGAGGAAACAAGGAAGAGTGTACAGTTTTCATAAAAATGTATTAGTCTAAACAATGCACGTGGAGGTAAATCACTTCTAAAGAGTTAAAAGCAATATAGGATTTAGTAGTTTTAACAAGTAAGAGGAAACAGAAAACTAACACAAATAGGAACTCTTCTTCTGGCATTTTAAAAGAAGAATTAAGAATCGTGTGGGGTTAAAAGACCAATGAAAAATTGCTCAGGAGGTTAAAGGACAATAAGCCAGTGAAAGAATTACATTAAATACAGATCAGTAGGGCAGATGACATAGAGAGATTTTTTTTTCAGGAACTACCACAGGTCAAGCTGATTTCCAATTAAAGGGATTTAACTTTGCAAAAAAAAAAAAAAGATAAAAATGCAGACTCAGGCCTATGCAAAGCATCAAGATAAACAGCTCTGGAGCAGAGCAGTTCATGTGCGTGAAAAGTTTCTGCGGAAAACTTGCCCCTGCCCCCAAAGTGCTTGATTATTTTTAACAGACCCACTTGGGCCTACACAACCATACCTTTCAATCTCTGGCAGCATCTCTGCCCTGCTGTATATTTATTTTCTTTTGTACAGGCATAATTACGCCAAATTGAATCTTAATAAAGGTTTCTTTTAAACGTATCTTACTACCCTCCTCCCAAGCACCAGTCTTTTTCTTCTTCTCCTTTATTTGGTTTCGTTCATATCATAATTTTTTTCTGTTCAGATACCGTTAAATGGACTGAAACAGTGCTATCAAATACCAGGACCTTCAGCAGCCACCATAGACGGCATCGCCGGTTTGGTTAGAAACAAAAAGCAATACGCTATGAACGTACAGTGACGTTGCGAGGTGTTGCCCTATCCTTACATGTCCATTTTGCACTTCCAGGTTGGATCCCATCCCCAGCGTCTCTTGGGGCTGCCTACGCTCTGCCCTCCCATCTGATGTCCCACACAGACCCATCCCTCTCCACTTCACCCCCGTCCCTCCAGCCAGCACCATCGGGGAGCCAGATTGAGCCCCAGGGTTCGCCCAGCCAGATACCCTCCTACAAGCAAGCCTAAGTCCTTCATCTGTTCATCTCCCCGAACCAACTCGTTGCCACGAAGTCAGTGCCAGCTCAGGACTGCAAAAGCCCCAAGTCCAACCAGCTCAAAAGGCCGTGGAAAGGTTACCGCGTGTTTTACAAGACAGACGGGGCTCCAGAGAACCAGACTGGATTAGACCTGGAATAAAACTTTCCTAAGAGAGAGAGAGATGCTACTTTCTTTCAAAATATGTTAGAGCCCATGACATTATTTACAATCTTTCCTATTCAGATCATTATTTAATTGACAACTATTTCAATTATATGGGCAAATTTCCTTTTTCTATTACAATTAACCCTTCTTCCCTTCATGCTATACATACAGGAAGTCTTCTAAGACTGTAATTAATTATTTCCTTCTTTCCTTTATCAAGGTTTTGTGTTTGAAAATGTCTTACATTTTCTGTACAGATTTCATGCGAACAGGCACTAATTAAGCATTCAAAAGCACTAGATCTCCTCAGCCTATTTTGCCTCTTTTTACAGGGAGTTTACGTACACAAACCTATTTTCCAGCTTCCATCCTGTTAATGATTATTGTACCTACACATTTTGGTTGTTTTTGCGAATGCAGCTCCCTACAATTCAGAACTTCGCCCCAGGAGCACAGAAACAGGACACAGTTACATAGTTCTTCACCAACCAGACTGCTGAGAGAAGGTGGGAAATACACAGAAAAATATTGGGGATTTGGAAGGGCTGCGAAGCGAAGGATATGTGTAAAAACAGAACAAGTACCAGATATTAGACATACTAAAAAAGAAAAGATGGCATAGTTCGCCCCAGAGCCATCCCTGGCAATGCAGGTGTTAGACAAGAGCTCGTACGATTTCAAGAGAAGCCAATGTTGTACGCACAAGTCATGTATATACCAGGTTTGATTTTTAAAGCCACAGAGGTAGTAATTCCTCTTTACACCAGCTTTGGTAATCTCACACTTGGGAGTACTGTGCAGAGTTTTCTTTCATTTGGCTATAAAAGAAACCACAACATTGACAAATTACAAAGAATGTATAAATGACAAAAACACTAGATTGTATTATCTCTGAAGAAAGACTAATGCAATTTAATAAATGCGTCTTAGATAAAAGATGGTAAATGGGAAATCTCTTAATTATCTTTGTACGTTAATGCACAGAGGGAATACTGGATCCTTACGTTACAGGCTAAAACAGAGTATTTTTACCACAGGTTACCATCTCTCGCTGTTAATTACCTAGATTATACCAACATCTACACTCATCTTGCTGAAACTAGATGCTAATATTAATTAAAACTTAATAAGCTCTCACAGCATACTTTAAACTTAGGTCCCACTTGCCGTGTTTCTTCCTGTAATGTGTTCTGGCACTGAAAACATAGCCATTTTACACATTCACAACTTATAAATTTACAGTTTGAAAAAAAAATTTTAAGAAATCGAACATTAAGACAATTCTATCTATTTAAAAACTTGCTTGTGTTGCCGTCATGAGCATCAAAACATGCGAAATCCAAGAATTTTGGATAACTTCACTGCTTGCCTGCTCCTTCCTGCTAGGATCAGAACTCACTGCGTGGTTTAGCATCGCTGTATAACGGAGACAAAAAAGTTCCTTAGGCATCTATTACGTGCGCCAGGTGACCACCCTGCCTTCTGGAGGCTGCCTTCACACATGACAGGAACTGTTTCTCAATGTGGGTAAATCATCAGGTAGCCCCTTTTAAAAATTACTCACTCTACACAAATCCTAAAGCCACCAGCATCATCCCACTTCATTTTGACCAACTGCCCTTCCAGCTACGGTGAAACTCTCCTCCTCATGCCAAAAATTAAAATAAAAATTAAAAAAAAAATATTAAAAATTCAATACTTTTAAGCAATTCATGTGTATTTGTCTTCTCGTTTTTCTCTTCACAATGTTGTCTTACACCTCCGTGCAGCCATACTCTGTACAGCATTTACTTGCAGGTCAGCCGCCTCCTCACCGCACTGCCCACAGCGGTTAGGCCACGCAGGTATCTCCCACGGCCCACTCACCAGCCTGCACCGAGAGTAACTCACAATTCACGTGACGTGGAGCACCCCAAAGGC
>NW_009632597.1:0-3265 GCF_000690535.1 Cariama cristata
GAACGTCAATCATTCATTTTCATGCCTTGACGCTTCAGCAGGTTTGTGATTTTTGTCACTTCCTCAGTTCTAAATACTGAAAAGGAAGAACGCTTAAAATTCAGTGCTTCATCCTCCTCCAGTAAAACTTTGGACCTTACCGAATATATATGTATGTGTATATATATATATATATGCTTTGAGACCTTACAGAGCTACCTTGGAAAGATCACGGAAAGCTGCGCTTTGTGTTCTTCACATTTCCAGTACGTACACAAGTGTAAGGAGTGAAACGGGGCATAATGCCATTTAAAAGAAAATCCTTTACTTCAGCTTTTGCAAGTCAAGCCTGATTTGACTTCAAAGAAAGCCTGACAGGCTCAGACTTTGTGTGACCCTGCAAATCATTTGACCTGTTAGTTTCATGAGGTGAAGGCACGAGTGTGCATATACAAATCATGTCTTTTTTTATAGTCTGAAATTGGAACTTAACTTTTATGAGTTCTGCACTGTCTACCTTAAGAACCTGTGCCTCTCAATCTGTAGAATGAATGTCTTCTGAATTAATTCACATTTGAAAAATACTTTTTTTTTTTTTTTAGCAGCTTGTTCTTCACTTGGAAGCTGTATCAGTAAAATTTGATAGGGTGATCTTGTTTAAATTTTAACATTTTTTGTTTTGCTGAATAGAAAAATGATGTAAATCTGATTACCTGTGTAATGCAAAGTAGACTTACAGTTTGGTATGAAATGTCACATACCTTGAAGAGCTCTTGGTGTCCATATGACTGTCCCTTCATTTCAGGTGACTCAACAAGACTGATTTTTTTTTACGTGTTAGCTTAAAGAAGAAAAAGTGGATTATTTGCTTTATTCCAGTAATGCAATGCATATTTCAGATGTCAGTTATGTAATTTTTTATAAACAGATCTTGTAGTTATTTCTTGATTTTTATTGTTTTTCATTCCTTAAGAATAAATGCCTCATTTTTTGTTAATGAGGATCTTTATCAAAGAAGTCTTCCTGATACCAATTTGTCTGTTTGTCATACGCATGAGAGAAATATCCGAGGAAAAGTACATATTTTCCTTTTGTAGTTCCTCGTAATATTTCAGAATTTTTCTGATGCAGAATTAGCTTTTTCAATGCAGTTACAATACTGTACTGAGAATTGCTATAGAGATAATTGGTTGCTTCTCTCACCTGTATGATTACCGACACTTTATGCAATGTGACTCTTGTTTTCATCTGGAAATTATGAACATCTTTCGTTACTAATTCTCTTCTGTATGCAGTCAGGTTTATAGAATTGTTGATGTAATAGAGATGCTTCTGGTGCTTTACTAAGTTCTTCAGTATTTGCTGAATTTCACACTGCTGCCCCTGGATGTTTTATATTATAGTTTATTTGTTTGGGGAAGGGTAAAATGTAAAGAAAATGGAGAAAAGACATCAGTGATAGCTTTGGGGAATAAAACTAGTATCTCCAAATTCCAACAAGTGTAAAATTCCAATGGTGCATATAGATCCACGTAATAATGTAGAGAGTCCTGATGTATTCTCTGTATCCAGAGGGGGCTTGCGAGGAAAAGGTGGAGGCAAGTTAAAGGCAAGCTCTAGTCTTGCATGCCAAGAGCATGTTCAATTATGTAACATATGGTCCATCTCTGCAGCCTTTTCCCTTCTCTTTCTTTCCTCTTGTTCAGATTGCAGTTGAGTATTGTAGTTTCCTTCATATAGCAGGCAGATTTATATAGCTGTAGGAATAACCAAGGAGAAAAAAAAAATAACGGCTAAGTAGGGGGAGGCACTGTGACTACTTGTAACTGACAGTTTCATGTTGTCCCTTTTGGTTTCTTCAGATTTGCCTGAATCAGAAATGCCTCACTTGCCTTTATCCGGTATAATGTAGAGAAGATAAAAGAAAGCATAAAGTATACTTCTAGGTTGGGAGGAAGAGTTTAGCTCTGAATGAAACATATCAATTACGTGTCCTAAAAAGTCAAAAAAGCAGTTTTGTTGGAGGAGCAGAAGATACTTGGGAAGCAGAGAATAGTGCAAATATTTTGAACGATGTGGGTATTCTTTATCCTCCTTAAAGGAAAACGACGATTGTTCGAAAGACTGTTACACTGAAATTCAAACAATTGTGCTTTATGTCTTAAAGTGTATTTGTGCTTGTTTGGGCTTGTGTAAGCTCTGTCCACCCTGCATTATCATGTGTGCATCTGTACTTTCTTTGTCTTTCTTAACCACCAAATCAAGTTGAGCTTTTCTGTGATTTGTTGTGGTGTATTGTGGCACTTTTAACCTGTCTTACGTGGCTCTAAAACTGGAAATGTCGTTAACTTTCTGTCACTCCTTTCTGTTCTGTGCTCCTAGAAGTCAGCAAAGCCGTGAATCCATTAATGACACACTTCTGACTACAGGAAAGATTGCCTACTTCTGTGGTAAAACAAGTGTGTCAAAAAAATGTTTGATGGCTTTTCTAAAACGAAGAGAGGTTCCCCAAACTCAATAAGGATGGAAGCATTCATGACTTGCAAGAGATACTGAATATCATCATTGTCGTTTTACTTTGAGGCTCATGGACAAAGAGGAGAGTGGTAGGATAGGATCACATTGTTCCGTAGGTTTCCGATGACTGGAAACAGCTCCAGAACTATTAATGAGAAAAAATGCTTTTGTAAAGTTATGTGAGGAACTCGTCCTCACACTTCTGCACCAGTGTTCTCAACGGAGTGCACCAGTGCTGGTGTAGAAGCAGGTAACTGTTATGCTCTGATAACTGGACACTTCGGACAGGTATAAATGCCATACATGCTTTGTGTTGGCACATTGGTTGCTGCGTGACTAGGGTAATTTCTGGAATAATTTTGTAGGGGTGCCTGAAACAAAATTTGGGTTTGGGGAAATTGCTTGCTTTATTAAAGTGTAGTGAGTCATTCCATGTTTCCATAACACACGTTTTCTAAGGAGCGATAAAGTTAGGCAATACCGTACTTGCTCCTGGTTCTGAAGTGACTGACAACAGAGGGAGATCTGTGAACACAAGCAAGGAAGTGTTCCAGTAGTGAGGAGTTCTGGTATATGGACTCAAGGAAACTAGCATCTCATGCCTTTCTAGTCACACCATTACTAGTTTTTGTAGGGGAGAGAAGTTGGAAGGTAAGGTGGTGTATTTCTTAGGACATGGTGAACCCACTTGTATGGCTCATGAAAACAACCAGACAAACTTCAGGAAAGGAGTGTTCAGCGATACGGTTAGCCGTTGTAAGATGTGGCA
>NW_009632598.1:0-7487 GCF_000690535.1 Cariama cristata
GGTGAGGCTGACGGGTCGGTAGTTCCCATCTCCCCCTGCCCACTGTCAGGAGTGGGTGGTTTAGGGTTGCTCAAAGAATCACCGTCAGAGGATTAGCAAAAGCGGTTTTAATATGAGTTTGTAAAAGTGCGACTTAACAAGGTTCGATGGCAAGGTTCACTCTACTGCTTACTACATGAATGGGGTATACACAGGAAAATCAAGTTAGAATCGAGCTAGAGTGCTTTACACAGAAACCGGAGACCAAAAGGGGTAAGGGAGACCCTCCCGTTGAGTCACGAGGTTCAGAATGGATCCCCTTGCTTTCTAAACTCCTTCTCAGACAGGAGTCTAGGTGCAGCTAGATCCAGACTTAGTCCCAGACTTGGTCAATTGTTTATGTTTAAGGGAAGAGATATAAAGAGGAAGGGGTAAGGGAGACCCTCCCATTGAGTCACAAGGTTCAGAATAGACCCCCTTGCTTTCTGAACTCCTTCTCAGAGAGGAGTCTAGGTGCGGCTGGATCTAATCTTAGTCCCAGACTTGGTCCACAGTTTATGTCTAAAGGATTTAGCAGCACTCATTCATTTAACAGCACTTAATCATTGACTAATTTAACATTTACAAAGTAACTCAATAGGATTTACTATAATCATAACAGTGACTTAAGTTGTCATCGGGTATTTAAATCAATTCAAACACACATGCACACAAACACAAAAAGATAAATATATATGGGGATAAATACATAAAAGGATAAATGTATAAAGATAGGTATCCCTGTTAAAAATTCCCTTGAGTTCAGTGAAATACTCACTTCAAATGCCTTGGCATTTCTCAGCAGACGAGGGTTGAGCCTTGAGGAGTGAAAGGTTTCGGCCCAGGCTCCATCGCCTGCTTTCAGCAACGATCCTCCGAACTTTGCAAACTTGAGAGTTCACGAGCTTCTAAGAGTGTCCCACTCTGAGGGGGATGCTGGTCACAGAGTGGTCCAGGGGAGCTCAAAGGGTCTCGCTTAGAACTGCTGTTTATAGGTGTGCGAGATGATTGACTTTAGTCATTAGTGAATTTCCATCCTGGCCACAATTTGAGTCAGTAATTGCTGGAATTCTCAAAATTCCAGTGATGATGATACCGTGTTTTGCTCGAGCTACGATTCAGATAAGGGATGTTCCAAGGCTGTCTCACTCGAGCTCCCAAGGCTGTTTTGCTGGAGCTACAATTCAGATAACGGATGTTCCGAGGCTGCCAGGGGATGACGGATTATTCCTGCTTTCATTCCCAGCCTTGGCCAGGCAACAGAAGTTGCCGGCACAATCAGTGTAACTCCCACCTTAGCTGTGAAAGAGATCCTGGTACGGCCAAGGGACGCTTAACCGCCCAACTCACTGCACAAAGGCTAAGGCCTTACGGGAATTCCTGAGACCATAGCAAAGCCCAGGATGGGGGGGAAATGCACCACCACACCCAGCAGCAACTCCCATGGGCTAGCGCCTTAATTTCTCCACTTCAACTTTGTCATTTCTGGCCTTGCTCTCAATTCTTTTCTCTTATTTATTTCTTTGCTCGCAGGTAGAAAGAGCAAACTCCTCTTACCGGTCGTATGGGCTGGCGTGCAGATGAGCAGCCTGCAGTGACACTGCACTACGTCCTTCTGGGAATGCCGCCCGTTGTGTGAGATGGGGAAGGAGGGGGATGCCTCGTCAAAGTAACTATACAGCTGGCACGTACGCATATATCTCTGTATGTACATGTGTGCACTCACAGCTGCTCAATAGTGCTACTGCTTCCTCTGCACCTGAAAAACCATTTTCTCAGAGTTTATATTCCATGCAAATACTTGGTCTCTTAGTTGGGAGCTCAGATGAAATGCAGACGGGGATTTCGGTTCAGGGTAGTTTCTAGGGCAGACAGCTTGCCAGCACTGAATGATGGATCTGCTGGAAACAGCTGGCTGAATTGGGGCAGTTGTCTCTCAGTCCAGGCTTTCTTATCTGGGATGCTCTCCCCAAAGGCTCATGTTTCTCCAGCGATCTAAATCAGCCTAATCCCATCATGGAGGAAAGCCCTTACTGCTTTGCAGCCTGTCTCATGTGTTGTTTGCTCTCCTATTAACTCTATAACATCTGGGCGCTATGCTGCTGTTCAATGTTTAAATCCTGTTTCTCCCACACTTACTGTGATGGTGATTTTTTTCATTGCCTTCTTTTTAGCAACTTTGGAAAGGAGGTTATTCTTATAAAACAACGCTTTCTTTGCATCGCATTTTCATAATTCTTATGAATATATTGTTTGCTTAAATAGTTTGATCTACTGTCTATATATCCTTATACCACATATTATAGAGGGGCTTTTGTGTCTATTTCCCGTACACTTATCTTTTTGGATTTTTGACACATTTAAAGCAACAGGCACTTTCAAGATACTTTAGCTAATGGCACTATTGAATAAGCTAAACAGCTAAATTAATTATAAGTATTTTCTTTTTTGCCATTCTTAATCTTCTTTCTTCCCTGGTTAAGAGAACACTTTGCAAATACAGCTATTCCACCAGCTGGTGTTATTCAGTATCATTATCCTCTCTTTCTGGCAGACCTACTTTTTGTTCATGTGGGTTATTTTCGTAAAGATGTTAGTCTTTTTGTCAGTAGTGTCCTGATTTGATAGGTGGTCCACAGGGCCCAGTTCTTCACCCTTGTAGTACAGTTCACCCATTGACTTTAGGGTGCACTAAATGCTCACAGGCAGTCACAGAGTGCTACACAGCTAACTGCTTGGTGGGGCGCAACGGTGGTGGTTTGCTCTTCTCTCTGGACCAGAAAGTTTCATAGCCTTTATTTACACCATGAAGCTGAAAATTGTCCTAAAAAATCCAAGCCAGTTACTTGAAATCCCTTTTAAAGACTAGGGAAGTTTGTTACTTGGCATCTTAAGTTTGCTTCTGTCTTGAGTGTACAGCAATGTAAAAGTGGTATTTTGTGATTGCTCTGGATTTGAAATATGTGCATTTTAGATTACTGGTAATTTTAGGTCACATACGGAGGAGTTCACATTCTCCAAGTTTAGTTTCTCTGGCTTGCATGCCTGTGTTAGGAAGCTGTACCCATTCTGTGACCAGCTGAGCCATTAAACAATGAGCTGCTCACGTTAAACCTCTCCCTCCAATGACACATTTAAGTATCTAGAAAAGAAATCAGTATCAGTGAGATTACTTTGCCTAGAATAAATCATGTCAAACAAGCTCATTTCCAGCTCTGATTAGATAACTGCTCCTGTGTATAGCAGAAAAGCCACAGACGCCAGATATCTTGGTTTTAGAAAGACTTTTTAAGTGCCTCACATGACCATTCATCTCACAAGCAAGTCCAGAAAAACACGAATGGATGAGTACACAACTGGGTGTAAACTGGACCCACAGAGTATTTAGCAAGAGTACATTGCTAACTTGGCTGGACCCATCAAGCAGAATTCTGCAGGAGCATCTCTGTAGCACCAATTTGGTATTTTCACTAAATAATTGGGATGGCTAACAGACAACTTGCTTACCAAACCCCCTGGCCAGGAGGGGTGGTAAGTGTTGGAGGATAGGGCTAGGATCTCAATGAACTTGGCAAATTACAGTTGGGGGGAAAGGAAGTGATCCAAAGGACCTGCTTTCAGTCTCTGCAGAATTACCAACATCACAAATGCAGGTTGTGGAATTCCTGGGCTGATAGCATCGCTGTATGAACAGCCTCGGTGGTTAGCACGGATCACAAACCAAACAGGAATCAGCCATGCCACTACACAAAAGGCAAATAGCACCCGGGGCTATATAAAAAGGAATATTGTTTGCCAGGCAAATGAAGCCATTCTTCTGTTATGCTTGGGGCTAGTCAAACTTCAGTTGGAGTATTGTATTCTGCTTTGGCTGGAGTAGAGAATTAGAGGTTTTATGAGGAAACATTGGAGGAACTGGAGTGGTTTGTCCTAGAGAAAGGGGAGACCCAGTAGGGGGGCCCCAAATATGTGCACTGTATTTCTAAGGGAGAGCGCGATAAACTCATCTCATCTGCTGAAAAGGCTCAGTGGGCAACGGAGATCTGGGTTAGATGTTAGAAACAGCTCTCTCACGGTGCAGGTACAAAACCAGCAAGATAGATTACTATGGGGTATGACAGCCTTGGTGTTTTTAGTTTTCAAGCATAGATTGGACAAGTATCTGTCAGAAATTACCTAAATATAATTGATCCTGCTTTTTGGGTGGGAGGAAGAAGACAATTCCTGTCCCTGTTTTTCTGATATTCCTGTTTGGAGCCAAAGGTCATAATTTAGACATCTAAGTTACATGTCTAAATTATACATTGTCAATACCAGCTAATTATCATCCTGAAACTCTTGCTTTCCATTCTGTTTAATATATCATTAGGAAAAAAATCTTAATGGTTAATAATGCAAATCAAAAGCAGCTATAAAGTAGACTGGCACCACGCTATGCAAAATTTATTTGTTCAAACCTGTGTTTTCCAAGTCCTAGGCTTCTTTTGAGCACATACTCCCAGCTCTGCTAATGTCTAACCGGCTGATGATCCAGAGACCTGTCTGTTGGACATTAGGCTGATTCACTTCATTTAATAAAGGCCATATCGGAACACCCATTTGACTTACTGCAGAAAGGATGCTGGATGAAAGGGGGAAAGGAAAACTCACACAAATATTACTCATTCAGAAAATGCTAAAATTCAGGCTCTGAACAGCCTTTGATATTTGACCTCTGCAGATGGCCTGTAATTAAGACTCTAATCCTTTAAACACTTAAACACACTTCACTTCAAGTTAATAGGATTAGTCACGTGCCTGAAGTGTGCATGGCTGGGGAGGAAAAACTGTTGTTGAGTACAGCTGATTAAAAACTTGCAACAAAGACACTTTCTGGTGGAATATTGTCTTCTATTTTCTAAGTCTTTTCTAAACAGCTCTAGTCAAAGTAATTTCCTAATATGAAGATATTTAATAAAAATAAAACTTAACCAAGTTCTTGCTTAAAAAGGTATCCACAAAAAGAGTAAATCAATCTGAACTTTTTCAGAAGAAGAAATTACAGGTTCTTGGGAGATTTGAGAGGAGTTATTTTGGTTTTCCAGAATATGTAGGTTTAAATTCACTGACTTTTACCATTCTTTCAAAGCAAGTTTGAGAATAAACATGCATAGAATTAGACAGATCAGAGAGTTACAAAAAGTGGAAGAAAGATTCTCTATCTTGTTTTTTATTTAACAGAAGTATCACTTTGGCTTAAAAGCACAAAAATTGTTTCTTCTCAAGTTGCTGACAGACTAGCTGTACTTGGGAATCCTGGCAAGCCTAGTCTGGATCAGTTCATCACATTGTAAATGTATGCAAAGATTATCAAGAGTGAACACGATTTGGGCAGTGATTTAAGATACAGGGAGGACAGAGCTGTAGGCATACATGGCATGGAGGTTCCCATTTGTTGTTGCACATCTGCAAGAAAAAGAGACCGGACCACATCAAGGCATCACGCCGACGTGTAACATACGCTAGAGCTGGGTTTAAGTGCCATGGGTGCACTGCGAATCCTGAGCCAGCGCAGTGTTGCTTGCTACTGTCCTATAAAATGCCTGCAGCATACATTTACACACTGCTCTTATTTCTCCCATTGGCCCTAAGACAGATGTAAATCCCCTCTGCTGAAGGACCCGTGATATCACAGTATTGTCCTATACAGGAAAAGGTAATGACTGTGATTAAAGGTTTCCCAAAAGTGGCATGCAACAAACAACCGCAATGCCATCCCCTGGCCTGGTTGTAACTCCTTTCTTAGATGCAGGGAGAGATTTTCTCCACTCATCTTCAAGATTGCCATCAGCAGAATAAAGACTGCATTTAGCCAAGTATTCCTGCCAAGTCTAACACGGACCAAAGTAAGCAAACATAAAAGCCAAAGAGCAACAATCATCACTCTGTCAATACTGTTGTTGTCATACAGGAATCTGAGTCATACTAAAAGGCCTCTCAAGGAAGGGCACAGTGGAGATACAAGAAATTCAAGACGGAGCAGGGAAATTCTGATTAAAGAAGCACCACAGCAGCGATGGGGTGGCAGATAAGACTGTCAGAAAATGCCATCATATCCTTCTTGACAGTACCACAGTGGGTAAGAGAATGCCAAAAATGAGAGGAAAATTGGTGAACCCCTCACTACCTGTGAAGAGAGACTGACGAGAAAGTCTTAAAATTAAAAAGTAAACAGAAAATTTAAAGAAAGTAATAACTTTTTTTAGGATGGAAACCAGAAGAGGTGATCTAGGTCTGAGTCAGAAGTAAAAAGTCAGTGCAGTGTCTTACGGAGATGAGAATTAAAAGGGGGAGAGACAGCAAGATTAAATTCCAACAGGACAAGGTCTTACATCAGGACTGTGGCCCAAGAGAAAGCCGTGGGAGATCAGGAGTGTCTGCCCTGCACAGAGTGGTGCCACGCAGAGACACCAGAGCAACCATTACAGAAACAACTTCTGGTCTCCTGTTGTTCAAGAGCCCTGCGAGTTAACTGGTGCAGTGCCTCACTCAAACAAATTGTCCTGTCCCTACCCTCAATTAGGGCCACACTGGGCATCTTTACAGCGGGCTGCAACGTGCCTTACAGCTACATCCAGAAAGGAATTTCAGATACGGAAAAAATAAAGTGAGGGCAGTGAAGATGCAAAGGGAGATTGCTAAAGGCAGGAACCTGGAGGAACTGAAAGTGAAGAGTAGTCAAGTAATAGCAATGTTAAAGAATTTATGTTAAAGAGAATAAAATTAAGGAAAAAAAAATCTTCCCTTCAGTGCCCAGGTTTCTATGAGAAGCAGTGTGAAGTAGACGAATTTTTGTCAGACAGACCTCAATGACAGTAATAGGAAAACAGCTGACAACTGATGCAAGGGAAGAGTCTTCAGTTAGCTGTTGTTCTTGTACAATTTTCTGGGTTGTCAGAGACTTGGAAAAATATTTGAGCACACAGAGAGCATTTTGTTCAGCCACTCCGAAGGTCAACATTGCTCCTGGGAGCCCTGTTTATCAGGCGTAATTCATGCGGCCAGGAGCGCACTGCTGCTCTAACTGTGACACCCCTACAAGCCAACCACCGTTTCTCAAGCCTCGACAACCCGAGAAAGATTGCTGCAGAAACTTAGTACATATTCCTTCTTTGTTACAGGATTTCTGCTCGGCCGCTGTCCCCTCAGCAGCTGAGCAGGCGGTTGGGGCCGACCGCCGGGAATGCGGGAGGGACCGGGCACGTGTTAGGGAGCGCCTCGGGCAACCGGCCCTCGCCCCAAACAGATTTTTCCCCCTCAAAACCCCACAAACCTCACCACCACCGAAACAGCATAAGCTGCTATTAAAAAAAAAGAAAAAAAAGGAGTAATTTCTGTTTTGTTGACACGTGTCTATGTGAAGGCCGGGGGGCTGATAAGGTGTTTCTCTGGGTGAAACTGAAGTGCGGAACGGCCGGGGGAGCCCGAGA
>NW_009632599.1:0-61233 GCF_000690535.1 Cariama cristata
CAAAACTGTTGGTCTAGGTCCTAATGGATTCTGGTGAGAAGTGCCCAGGTGATGTATATTGTGAAGTTCAGTAGTAGACACTGATAAAGTACAAAATCTTCAGGGCAAGTAAGGATTGCCACTGAGAGAGAGGATGCTGTCAATGAATCTTGTATACCCGTTCATACAGCAGGCTATTTTATTTTAAAATAGTTCCTTCAAGCTTTGTGCAGGAAACAGCAGTACCAGGCTCCCATACTGCATACATCTCCTTCCTCATGGAAGGTCAGGCTGCCTTCAGAATAAAAAAAAAAAAGAAAAGAAAAACAAACTAGAAGGAAGGCCTTGGGCCCCAGCTAAATATTTCATTAAAAAGAAAACTGGTCTTGCATGTGTTCTCCTTAAAACCTCCCAAAAGACAAATCTGTCAGGGTATGTCTACACAGTTAGGAGCATCCAGTAACACAACTATTCCTCCCACTCTCTGAGACGGCCTGACACGAGCCAGCTCCAATCCAGAAGCTGAGTAAATATGCTATCACAGTGCCAAGCCTGAGCTAACACAGGTTGTGTCTCAACAGGCCTTATTAGCTCAGGCTCATTACTGTAGTAACATGGCTATATGGCTGCTGCACTGCAGCTGGCTCTGTGTGCCTGGCTTGCTGTGTGCAAGGAGCAGGCGCTTAAGTATCTGCTCCTGACTGTGTAGACATGCCATCAGCGTGTTCCTCCTCTTCTTCCCGGAGATTTTGTCATTTCATTTAAAGCCAGCAGCTGCTCCTCTCAAACAACTGTACTGGCGCATAAAAGAAGAACATTCAAAAAACAGTACATTTGTGAAAGGTTGTGAAGTGCCGACTGCCTCTAGGAGGCCAGAGGATCACTTCTGATACACCGTAATGCTGTTTTCCCAAGTAGAAATTGCGACCTTAAGCAAGGATCACATAAGGTATACCACTTCCACTTTCCTCTCCTACCACCTCTTAAAGACAAAATGCAAGAGTAAATTACACACTGAGCACTGGAGGAGGACTAAAAAATGCAGCAATCTGCTTTCAAAAAAAAAAAAAAAAAAGTGAAAAAATCACCATTTTCTTTTATATAAATGGCCAAGTTTTGTATTTTCCCAGTTGTTACTGAGTTAACACAAGTTATCTGCATTTATACTCAACTATACTGCTGGACAAACACCACACTTTTAGCTGGAGGGCACAGTCAAACTGCATGGACTCATAGCCGACCTCAAAGAATGCAACAAGAACAGAAAAATTGCTCTTTAAATCTTAATGCTGGAAGGGGACAGCACCAGCACAGTAGCTCGGATAGTAATATCAGCCTCAATAAATATTCAGACCAAAGAAAGTCTCAGGCAAAGTTCTTATAGACCACAATAGGGGAGGATATTACCTGGGATCTACGCCTTCCACATATGATTCCTGTAGTTGTAATTTTTAGGTGGGTAAGTAGAAGAGCAGCAGCAAGACACAAACATTATGTGCCAAAAATCTAATTCTAAACCTACACCTACAGACACATGTGCAGAAAAGTATTCTCAATCATCTTGCATTATTTATCTAATAAATTATTTTTGGGTTTAGCTTTAGCTGACATTTTTAAATGTTGCTTCATAATGATGGAGCTGGGAAACTGTTGCTTTTTTTGTATTCAGAATTGATAGTCTCACATAGAGATAACAACTGCAGGCCAGGGCAGATTGCCTTGGCATTGAGAGGGTTTGCAGTACTGAAGCTTTGCATATTGCCATGAAAATGTGGCACTACCAAGAGACCTCTTCTTAAATAGTAGGGGAAACTATTCACCTGAGTAGAAGTTGGAGAGATTTTGTTCAAACATATTCAGTTGGTTCTCATTACGAGCAACTTTATTTTTAATTGTAAAATTTTTTATTTGCTTCCCAACTTTTAAGAAAACATACATGCTTACTTTTTGTGACACACTTTGGTATGTGACACTACTTGTGTTGCAACATTTGCATTTTGATTTAAAGAAGTAAATCAGGTTTTAAAAACCTGATTTTTATGATTACAGTGGGGAAATCTTCTGTCAATTCAATGTGATCATTAAAGAGTCCACATATCTTTCAATAAAGTACTTATCGAACCCTTAATGTACTTTCTCTGTTCTTATCCGGACTGTTTCCAAAAAGTAACACTTTAGTGTTATTTTTTAACAATATTAATTTTTTAATAATTTAGTGTTATTTAGTAACACTTCAGTGTTTAGAGAACTATGCTGTAATGCCCTCTGCTGGTATTAAGCTGGTAAAAGCCCTTTAGATTTCCATTCTAGGTGACTTAAAGAGGTTTAGAAATTGTTTAAAGAGTGAGGGCTCGAAACACTATGAACTTCTACCAGTACCCTGTGTTGGTGAGACTCTGTAAGAGGCTTTTAAGTAAAAATAGCCAAATTGATCTTAAACAATACTAAATTTGATAAAAACTTTTTACAAAGTTCTAAAGACCTTTCAAGGTTTCTCAAGAAAGAATATTTGCTAAATTCTCAAATTCTGTGAAAAATTCCAGGGCTAAAGGAAGAAACTATTGAGAGCATCAAGCAACATCTGTTTAACCTCAAGAAGTTAATTCTGCATTAGAAAACCAAGACTGTGAAAACCTTATCAGAATCGTCATGTTAGACTTCAGTATTTCAAATGGAATTTCAAAGGTCATGGCTTACATTTTACCCAGCCAACACATGGCAATAACCATAGGCTGAAGCCACTGTTAAAGCAAGGAACTGGATGTATGTACTAGGACTTATGCAATAATCTTGGTCAATATTTTGAATAGCTTTTAAGAAAATGAGAATGACAGCTTAGACAGTGAAGTATAGATGTACTTCTATGGCCTGAATACATGGAAAGAAGGAAATCCTGAAAATCAACTTAAGTTTTTTCTTTCCCAACTTACTACTGTCTTACAAAAAGCTTAGTGAGATACTACCCATTCCTGAGGAGTTAATTAATATTTTCCGTGAATAAATATCAAACTCACAAATATATTCTGTGCAGCAAGATTCATCAAGCAATGCTTTTTAAAGTGCCATATCATTTGAAGCATGTATTTCATAGTGGTTTGGTTAAAAATGCCTTAATTAGATAGGGTACTGATAAAAATAAGGTCTAGGATGTTCTTGGTTTTGTCTTTCAGTTCTCTCTGAGCACAGAGTAAAGATTATAAACCTGGCTCAAATTTGACATCTTGGAAACATGAGCGAGAGTTTCAAAAGTGCTTTGCAGAGGGGAGTGTTCAACTGCTGTTGAAAGAACTCCCCTCGGTATTCTTGAAAATCCCACCCTTAAACCTTTATTAAGAATCCCTTGAAAGAGATTTTTGCTTGAAGCCATAAGTCTTCCCATCAGATATGCAGGGCAAATCACCAATTAACAGGAGACATAAAGGATTTTCTTGATTACAGTTTGGACATGGATTTCTCTGGAGAGCTGCTTTTGTTCAAAACCAGCCTGTCTCCTCCATGTTTGAGCACACAGTATGTTTCATAACCAAAGCCCAGACAATTTTAGTGCAACACAAAAATGGGTTTGAATAGTCTAAAATGTTTTCACGAGACAAATTGTTATAGAATAGATGACGTATTACTGTTTCGACACAATGTCGTTTCAGATGGCAAAAAGATTCTGCTTCCATGTGACACAATGGCATTGGATCCAAATGGTGAGTACGTGTAGATATGGCAATAAACACGTTAAAGGCAAACATTAGCACTCAAGACTATTGTGTAGATTTAGGTTAATCCTTAGAGGATTTTAAGTTCTTGGATCTGTGGCGTCCTACGCTGGCAGTAGCTTGAGGTGACAACCCACTGCCTGAGAGCAGGTGTGGGAGGCATGCCTGCCACTTTTCAGATACGTATGAAAAGCTGGAGTCCATCTGTTTTCTTCCCCAGCATTTTAATGATTTGCCATATCTCTGATTATCCATGTCATTTCAGCCACAGTGAAGACAAGAGTGGAGGCAAATTTTAAATAGCCTTATGTAGTTCTCTTTGAAATCTGCTTTGCTCTGATGAGGATTGTAGTTGGTCTTATTTTGTTTGTTCGGGTTTAGGTTTTGAACTTAACATATTAACTACAGGAAACAGTTTGATTAGTGATCACACTGTTTCCTATCAGTGAAATAATGTGATGCCTAGCCTTTGTGAAATTTGCTTTATTGCTTTTCTGGAAGACATTGCCCAATGTAGTCTGCCAACGTAACATTCTTGAATTGCCTGTTATCGCTACTCTTCTCTATTAAACAATGTATTACAGGTAATGTGAGTCCCAATTATGCATAACCATTTCTTCCTAAAGAGGTTAGCATTGTGTCCAGTGACTACAACAAGACATCTTGAAGAAACAGCATATTCTTTTATTACCCATTGGATTCAGGATAACCTATTGATTGGACATTGATTTCTTACTTGAATAGCGGAGAGACCAAAATAAGCACACAGTGAAAAAACTCATCTTACAGAGAGGGGAGGACTTCTTTCTAGAATTTTGCTACATAAACATACATAGATTGTTGCGGCACTTTAACAATGTAATTGAAGTATAGCAGTCATGTAATATCCTCACCCAAATGCTCCCATGCTTGCCAAGACACTTTACATAGAGCATAGGTCCCAGTTCTGACAAAAAAAAGCTGTCTTGGTAAAGCGTAAACTTGAGCTGTTCCAGGGATGGCAGCCATTTCCACGGCATAGCAATCTTACCTGTGTCTCACTGCCAACCACACACTAACAGCAAGGGGGAGAAAGGAAAACTGAAAGGCCTTGTCTCTTCAATGCTCTATAGCTGTGCAGATGACAATCTCATAAGTCTAACTGAGATTCCATAACCATAAAGTTGGACCCAGGTCGATATACAAAATTACACCAAAATACTTGGGTTCTGTCCACTCATTCTTCAAACATTTGCCATCTGAAACACTGCCATGTCCAAGTAAGAGCACAGCAATTCTGCCTCATGAGGTTTGAGGTCATGACTTCTGGACTAATACAAAAGTCTTATGTCTGTCGTATCCTGAAAAAACTAGGAACATTGTATTTGTACCCACAGAAAAAAATAACAACAGATAAATAGCTTTTTGGGTGCATTTATGCCAAACTATTGACAAGTTTAGTAAGACACATGAAATAGATCTCTACTTTTGAAAGCAAATACCAGCTTCTGGAACCAATATTTACAAATTATTGTTATTATTATAAACAACATATAATAACATGGTACTGAAGAGTCAAGGGAAGAAGTGGAATCTTCATTTCTTGATCCCTGCAAATTAAGACAAGGTGCTTTTCTGGAAGCCTTAAGCAAATACAAGCGTGTCTTATGGAGTGCAGTACAGGGGTGAAATGGGTGAAATTTAAATGGCTTTTATAAGATTATACTTGTTAATCAAGTGGTCTTTTCTATCCTAAATGCTACCAATCATGCAACTGATACTAAATAATATATTATCTAGGAGATGAACATCAGTATTTTAAAGATTTTTATATACTACAACTAATTTAAAAGGTTTTATTAGTGTCTGCAACTATAACCATGCCACAGCTTGCAAAAGATTCTTTTCTATTCAGTTGACAAAAACGATCATAAATCCAAAACATGACAGTCCATACCCACAAAATGGGAATGAGTTACTCCTTTGACACCTTTTCAGTTTGTGGTTTGTAGACTACAAAAGGAGTTGATTACAGTCATGTTCCTAATTATAAAAGTAAGGGAATTTTCATATCTTTCAATGAAGAAATGTCTTTAGTTGATTACAAGTAAGATTGGAAAACAAATCCTTTAATGAACTATATGACACAGTTGTACTAAATACAATCACACACTGCTCAGCAAACCTGCCAATAATGTGAAACAAATAAAACTCCTCAAATGTTTCCATGAAATAAGTAATTAAAGGCTTTCTAGTATGCAGCTTCATGAAGTACAAAGAATAAATCACATAAAATAAAGGCAAGACACTAACAACCCAATTTCATGCAGAATTCCAACTCCTGAAAGGTTTGAAGCCTCAGGCACTTAGAATTTACTGTTCTCATTCAGAGAAATGATTTGCAGACCTAAATGAATATTTTAGTTTTTTTCCTTTGAGTCAAACGATCCATCTGTTTACTAAAACAATTCACTGCAAAGCCAAAGAGGTCATTTCAGGGTAAAACCTCTGTCTTAGCAAAGGGTAAACCAAA
The DNA here is from genome assembly GCF_000690535.1 of Cariama cristata. Classification (NCBI taxonomy): domain Eukaryota; kingdom Metazoa; phylum Chordata; class Aves; order Cariamiformes; family Cariamidae; genus Cariama; species Cariama cristata. The sequence continues at coordinate 6,199 of NW_009632599.1, forward strand.
CAGGGTGTCAAGTTGAACTATTTGAAGTATAAAGTGACATCAGATAATGTTTGATGATGGTCAGATTGTATGATCTTTCTGCTGCAGCATTTTTAAGACTGGGATACAAAGAATAATTTTCTTGGAAGGTATAACATTAACAAAGGTTTATATTTCTATGTCATTATCCTAGTTTTATGTTGAGTAGTGTTGATAACAAGCTTTATATGTAAAAATGCATATACTCTCCAACTTACTAAACAACTTACAGCCACACCATCAGACAAAGAAGTGTTTGTCAGTAGGCTACAAATTTGTAAGTTAAATCAAGGCAATAGGCATATGCCAGAGAATGTTTCTCATCTTCGCCCATTTCAGAATAAGAGATTCCATTTATTTCAAATCGTTAATTTGCAGTAAAGTTGGAATGCTTTGATGTGGGACTTGGTGGCAGGAGGAAAAGAGTAAACCAGGACAGAATAGGTTCTTGTGGAATCAGCACATTGAGTAGGAAAATGTTTGTCTGAAATGAAACTATACGATATTCCATATTACCTAAATTTAACATAACAAAAAATTTCAGTGGTAGGTTTCCAATACAGCTTCTACTAAAATCAAGGGAGAACTCCCTTTAAATGGATTATATTCTCAAAATTAGAATCTATTTTTGCTTCCTAAAATAGAAAAATAATAGAGAAGTTGCCATGATTCTTCAAATGCCATCACCATTCCCAAGAATTAGCAGAATATATAGAGAATAAGAGCTGTTCTGAGTGAGGTGATTCCTCCCATTTGATTTTTTTCCCCCCCCCCCTATTCCATGTATTGGAAACAGGCAGGTGGAAATGCTGTATTAGTGACTCTGCAGATAGTACAGAGTCTAGTGGAGGAAACTGAATTAAGAAAAAATGCTGTATTGACAGTATTGTGTATACTCTTCCAACTCACAGCCTCACCCGGTGGGTGAAAGTACAGCACTGGATCCCAACAAGAGTTTACTGATGTATTTGCATCGTTACACATGGTACAGCTTTGTGGAGCCCAGGGCTCAAAAGGCAGCCTGTTCTGTTGAACCCAGATTTCCTTTCCATTAACATAAATATCAGTCATTACCTCCATCAGAAAATTCCAAGATCATTTGTTTCACTCATATGTTTTTCAAAAGTTTTTCTTAAAGCTGAAGTGGAAATTTGTAGAGCATTTTCTTTTCTGCACTAATGATTTCCGTGAACCTGATTTGGAATAGTGTTTCACAGAAGGTCAGCTGTCTAAAAGTGAGTTCTGTCTGTATTCCATTTACAGCCAAAACAAAGAAATGGGCAACTCCAGAGGCTTTTTAATGGATGGATCTTAACACCTATCTTACAACTGATGAGTCATCTTCTGGAAGTGCCCGTTTCTGCCCTCTTACAGCATGACTGGTTTAGACTTGGCCTAATGGCTTTTCACACATCTGAAGTTAGGCAAGATAAATCCAATCTTTACATGTAATACTAGAGGTTCGCTTGAGTGAAGAACCTTGTTCTGCTTGGAAAAGATGTAGATATCTTCAATATCTAGCCTTAGATACGTTTAACCCAGGTCTCTGAGTTAGGAGTCTCTGTTGTAGGCGAAGTATGTGAAGAAGCAGTGAAACTTCTAACTAAGAGTTCTGAATTTGAGTGGTTTTGCTAAATCATCAGTCATCTGGTTGAATCACCTGAATCCAAGCAGTTTCCTTGATTATTTTCACAGGAAATTCTAAATCAGCTGTTTGCATACATAAATTAATTAAAACCTGAAGTGGTTGTAAGAAAGGGATAGTCTAATTACTCTGCCGTTTCCTTTAACACTGTTACATTTCACCTACTATTATGCAAGGACAAACAGACAAACACAACTATATTTCCCTGGGCAGCAAGAGGAAATTGCTCAAGCCATAGTAAAGGACTTCTATTGAGTCTTACATGTATACAATGTGTGTGTGCTGCTCTCTTTGTTCCCTTTGTCATTTACTCTTGTATTTCAGAAAGAAACCATAATGAACTCTCTGTGCAATTAAGATCTCGTCCTAATGTCTGTATTAGAGGTCTCAACTCCCTCTTAACTTCCCTTTGAACAAAATGCTTAATTAAACTTGCTTTAAGGTGGCTGGCTCCGTGATGTTGAATACCATAATAGTCTCTCAACAGAAAAAATCTTTTCATGTTTTTCTATAAACCTGCATCACTTCTTGGCTTATTGAAATTATATTGTCAATGTCCAAAAGTTGCATCAACAGTTTAATAAAGCAAACAGGGCACATGTTACTATTCATTCTTCCAGTAAAGATCTCTGGGATGACTTTTTATTTCCATGACCCTGGAATTGCGGGAGATCCTTTATCAGGGGCAATGTTGCTGCTTCTTGTGCCCTGTTTTGGAAGACGCATTTTCCTTTGAAATACGTGAAGATGACAGAGAAATTGTAGTGAATATTGTAAAATCTCAGCATCAAAATCAAGTCTTATTCTCCAAACACGCTCCAGACACTAAGTAGGTGAAGAAAAGAATAAATCTGGCTTTTCTCAATGGAAACTCAGTAGAGTTCCCCGTGTTCTGCCATGTTCTCTATGTTACTTATGAAGTGAGATGATGATGATAAAAAGTTGCCTCTTGCTTTACTCTGCTTTCACATCTCTTTTGAGTTTTAACACCCAACCAAGTGTTTAATCCTTACTGCTTGCTTTCAAAGCCATGGATAAATTCTTCCAAAGCTCTTTAGATAAAAGGTTAAAATGCTGTTATGAAAACATATGTGTTGCTGTCTGTCTTCTTTCAAATCCATTCCTTTGTACTCTTCTTTTACACTACTTTTGAGATTATTAGACACACAGGCTAGAGGTAAAATAGTGATATTACATAGATCTAATCTCATAAGAAAACAGATGCCATCTTTAAAATGATTTAAAGAGTACAGGTGCTTTATATTAATCAAATTCTTTTTTGCTTTGAGTATAACTATGTCAATTGAGGTGCTTATCTGTTCATGTTCTGTTCAGATAAATTACTGCTAATCATGTTTGAGGGCATGTTTAGGAGTTTTTAGACTGGTTATAGATATTATACTATTTCAAAACTATCATAAATATTATACTCTAACAGCTATAGTGCATCTGGATAACATTCAACCCGATTCATAATCATTACCACCTACTGTGCTACAGTAACCAAGCATAAAAGCGTGTTGTTATGGGTCTGTGTAGACTACACTCGAATTATACAGTAAGGATTTCTGAGGTGGGTATCACAGCCTTACCTCCTTGACTATTACTGTATATTCATTATATATATCACTGTATATTCAATTGTTAAGAATTTATTGCAAGATTGTAGCCCGTGCTATGTATTCAAACCTTTTCTACTTTCTTATGGGAGTAGGCTGTTAGCAGGAGAAGCAGAAGAACCAAAGATATTATTTTCACTTCTCATTGGGAAAGATAGTTTTAAACTGGGGGAGGACAACAGGAACCAAATTGATGCAGATAACAAAATGAAACCTTTTTTTGAATCAAAACATGGAAGTTCAGGTAAGGTAAACTTGCAGCGAGTTGTAAGCCTGTTATTTTTCAGTATCACCAACAAAATTAATTGCAGAATGGAAAGATAATCAAGTTGAGAGTACTGAAAACCTTTGCAAGTGGCAAAGAACACATTGGAAAACATAAAGTGTGACTTGGCTGATGTTGCAAAGTGTAGCCATACAAAGTGCTCACTGAGAGAAGGACGTAGGAGCAGGCAAAAGGAATCAGAAAACTTAGCCATGAATTTCACATGATGACATCATGCCACCAGAAGGAGATATGGGGAAAAGTGAGGGAGGGGAAATGGGGGAAGTAATACTGAAGACAGATCGGATGGAATATATTGAAGGAAACCAGGGAACAGGCAGATACAGAAGCTGAGAAAAAGTGACAGCAATGCTCTAATGAGAAGTGGAAAGGATTAGAATAGCTACAGCAAGTCTAGTAGCACAGCAATAACCCTGAGAAACCTAATGACATTTGGGAACTTAAACAAGGCCTCATATCTAGTGTGGATGCTATCAAGGTAAATGAAAATCTTTAGCAACAGCACCACTTGAGTTCTTATTCTAGTGTTATGACAGTTACTTGCTGTTCATCAAAAGACTGCACTGTTGAGAGGAGGACTGGGTTATGCATTAAATATCTGAACAGAAAAAAAACAGTCGTCCTTTGAACATACAGGAGTTCCTATCCCTTTCTGAAGAATACTCCTTATTTTCTTTGACAGGAGTCAAAATGTTCACTGCTTGACAGGGACTGGGCCTTAAGAGTTGTCTCCACTCATCACTGTCTTTATATTTTCCTCTCTGCTGCCTATCTCATAAAATATGATTTCCCAAATCCAGTGCCAGCCACCACTCTTCTTCAGTCAAGTTCTTGGTAGAGATTCACAAGTGTCACATCAACCAATCTAGCACCTCATTATAAAACAGAGGGTGAAACACTGGGAAAAGAAAGCAAACAGAAAAGAAAAATGTAAATAGTACCACTTCTTGGTTACCAGGTGCATCTTATCTTATCTCTCTCTGTCTTCCAGGCTGTAAATTCCTTAGGGGTAAGGGCTGTCTTAACAAGTGCTTTGTCGAGTGTTTATCACAGCACCATGCATGTGTTCTAGCCCAGTGACAAATATGACACAGAGCTACTTTTCAGCTATTGTATGTTGGCTTATGCAATACTACTTTGGGATTAATATATGTCACGTGATTTGTGGTTTGCAATTGCAAAACAAAAATCAAGAAATTTGCACTTCATTGTCACCTTTTTAGGACAAAACCCCAGAAATTAGTGCCAAATGTATCTTCTAATTGGACTGCAACACAAGGAGATGCAAGAGTAAAATGAGTATTTAATTTGCTCTCTTTCAGTTTCTTTATTCTGAGATTTGCTGCTGCTTTGTTGAATTTCAACATGCTGGTCAGATTACATGAAACTTGGCAAACTGAATTGTCTCTATACCAAGTTGCAAAACAGATTTCTAAAAACTGTCCTGAAGTCAGGACTGGCCATAGATCCCTACATTCTGAGCAATACTATTCACCTGTTAGCTGACACCAGACATTCAAAGCATGTGTACTTTTATGTATGCTCATCCGATTTCTGTTTGACAGTATTCCTGCATAATCTTTTCACTTTAAGTGTGCTGATTTCAGTTGATGTGAATGTAATTTAATCCCAAATTCCTGGCATATTAACTGTTTTTAACCTAGCCCTTTCAAAGATTTTCCCTTGAAGCAGGGGCGTGGACATGAGCAATTTCTTTGCGCTGCCTATAGCGTAAGTTGCCATTTTTCCCTCCACCTAACAAGAGGTGATACTAAAAGAGGAATCAGTCATTTTTGGCTCTTCTGGTACTCTGATCTTTTATACTTCCTATTCATATTCCAAAATTACAGTGGTAATACTTCTCATTTACTTAATTCTTTTCTGCAGTTTCTTAATCTGCTTTTCTAACAATCTCAGTGAAGCAGGTAGGTTGTCTAAATAGAACGATTTTTGCAAAGCGGCTTAATGTATTGTGTTGGACAGTAAAAAAAAAGGCTAGTTTCAGGGTTGGGATTAGACCTGTGTTCAGTTCTGGGCCCCTCACTACAAGAAGGACATGGAGCTGCTGGAGCATGTCCAGAGAAGAGTGACAAAGCTGGTGAAGGGTCTGGAGAAAAAGTCTTACGAGGAGCGGCTGAGGGAGCTGGGTTTTTTTAGTCTGGGGAGAGGAGGCTGAGGGGAGACCTTATCGCCCTCTACAACGACCTGAAAGGAGGTTGTAGGGAGGTGGGGGTTGGTCTCTTCTCCCCAGTAACTAGTGATAGGACAAGAGGAAACGGTCTCAAGTTGCGCCGAGAGGTTCAGGATGGATATTAGGAAGAACTTCTTCACTGTAAGAGTAGTTAGGCACTGGAACGGGCTCCCTAGGGAGGTGGTGGAGTCACCATCCCTGGAGGTGTTCAAAAAACGTCTAGATGTGGCACTTCAAGACATGGTCTAGTGGGTTTAGCAGGCATGGTGGCATTGGGTATACGTTTGGACTTGATGATCTTTGAGGTCTCTTCCAACCGTAATGATTCTATGATTCTACGATTCTAAGAGATCACGGCTTACCTTCTTAAACTCCAATTAAATTTTACATCATCAACTACATATATAAAGTTGAATTGCAATTTGCATACAAGCCTAACAGTCCACTTACAAAAATACATATTTAATACATGTTTCATTCTTTCAGGTAAACCAAGGCACATTCATATTAGGACCACATGACAACAGATCATACGGCTTATATTCCAACAACGAACGAGAGCAATATTTCACATTTGAGCTAACAAGACACAGGAGAGCTGTTCAACAACTCTTGGCCTCTTATTTCTTGTGTATATGCACTGTGGTCATCACGGACTTAATAGCAGCTAATATTGAGAACAGAGCTAAACGCCAAGTTTCAGTTAGCTAACAAGCAATGCCACTCTTGTCATTCTACTTCCTTGTAAAAGAAATGGGTGTGCTATTATATAATTTCTCTCCACTTCCATGTGGAACAGAATTACACTCACTCATTATTTGTACCACCATTTTGTGGCAAGTCCTGGAAAGAAAATATACGCCCTTTTATTAGTGCTAGAACACGTCAATACATTTTAAAGTGATAAAAAGCAACCGAGAATTTGGGGCTATGTACATTTTACTTCCTAAACCTCAAGTTTTAGAGTATTAGTTCTTCTAAAGCTACTTCAAATGAAAAGTGCCACTACTAAGCAGAACTGCTAAGTCCTACTGCTAACCCAAACCAGGAGGTCTGAAATTCTTCATTACTTAAAAGAACCGCATTGGCACCAGCTACAGGCTACTAAGAAATAGTGCAAATGCAACAAATGGCGTATTTTTTTAGAATTCAGTTGGAATTATTCTCTTAGATGCTGCATATAAAAGATTTAGGCAGCTGTAAGGAGGGAGCGGAGATTACCTCTCATCTCGTGTGGGGGAACTCAGACAGGGACTTAGTGTCGGGTGAAACAGGCTCTCCAGTCAGGTTTTCTCCAGTAATGGGGAAGTAAGGACTCACTAGAATGTACATTTTGCTGTACATCCCCAGCGCGAAAGGGATAAAGCAAAGGTAACACTTATTTAAGGAGGATCCATGCCTATGAATAATATTTTCAGCCTCTGACTGAATTCCAGGTCTCAAACTACGTGACAGAAATAAATCCATTTACTACAAGATGAAACATTACACCTAACCTATAATCACTGGAAGGTTTATTTTTTAAAATTCTTCATTCAGTATTGAAATAAAGACTTTTTTCCCTTTAAAATGAAAGAAGAGTAAAGACACCATGCTGAGGAAATTATGCAAATTAAATTGAGTGCATACAAACCAATTAGTTTTAAGATCAGAGGTGACATATTTTCTAACTAATACCAGTTTAAGCTTTTATTTATTAGCCTATAAATAAATACACCCTCACAGGAACGTGTACTAAAGAAGACAGAGTATCTAAGGAAGAGGACCAGCTTAATTTTCCATACCACTAATATGTTATATTAATAAACAATAACCTCTGAAGAACAGTTTATTTATAAATTACAGAATTCCTATTATTGTCCTGTAATCATGAGTTTACACAGGATTTACAGACTAAAAATTTGCTAAGACCAGCGACATAATGGCTAGATGCCTGGGGAGTCTTATAACAGACCCTTTGATTCAGAATATACTACAGCAAGCATTCATTTGGTGGTTTTCCTTGTGTCCACAATAACACCACCTGCCTTAAAATGGCTGCTTTGAGTCAGCTCTCCCCCAGAGCAGACAGTTGGCTAGTGCTCTCCAGTGCATTGCATGCTCTTAATAGCCATGTACTATTTTTTCCCAAATACCACAGCATCTATTCATTTGGGAATCTGTGGCAAGCTGGACCAAGGCCAGAGAGTAGTTTGACTGCTTCTGGCAGAATTGCCATCCGCAAACCTGCTGCTTCTAGTAGAATTACTAGAGGTGTGTGGAAATTGTACTCGTGGCTTCATAAGGAACTTTGCAACTCTAAATTTTTTTCCTATTCAAGAACCAAATAAAAAGAATATACAAAGCCTGAAGTATTTGGTTGCTGAAGAGGACATTCTCTGATTTTGTTTCTACTATTAAAGTACATAAGTTCTATGAGAAGCATTTAAAAAAGGAAAATTTAAATGTCAGGATCCTTATCTTATTAAAACACTTTGTATTTTATTTCCTCTTTCTAACTGATTTTTTCCATTCATCTGAAATGTTTTGATTTTGATAAATCACCATTTCAGAGGAAAAATTGTTTTGCTAAACATTAACTCCCATTTCACACATTAACTTTCCGATAAAGGAATTACGTTTTGATTTTGCACCAGCTATCCCTATTGGAAGGCCGTGTCAGAATATTACTTCTCTGATGTATAGATGCCTTTTTCTAATTTATAAGTTTATATATAGCCACTTTATGCCTTCTCAGCACTGTGCCAACATCATCTTTATGTTTGATCATTACTTTCTCTTAATATCTCCCCATGAATGCTTTTGGGAGCAAACCTTCTTCAAGTTTGTTTCTGCATCACTGTTTACCAGTTGTCATTTTGTGATTGATGTGTACACTCAGGTGTTTTTCCTTTATCATTTCACAATCACGAATTCTCAAATTTGTGGTCGATAATCTAAGTCCCCTAGTTTATGACCTTGTTCTTTACATACTCGATCCCATTTCAGTTTTGCTAGTCGTTATGGTCAATACAGCTTTCCCTAAATGATGCTGTGATATTCTTCTGTATTTATGATATCTGCAAATCTTACCATATATCATGTTCTCATACAAGGATGGTTAGGAAAACTAGTAATCTAGGGCAAAGATAAATATTTGAAAGATTTCACTTTACTTCAGCTTCAATATTTCTATAGTTCTCCCTTCAGTATTACCCTCTGAGTTGCTTAGTCAATTTACTGATCTCATACTAATTTCAATCTTCTGCAGAATACTTTAATTTTTGGTTACATAGAATAGAAAAAATAGGTACCCAAGTCCAGATGTATCAAATATCTGCTTTTCTCTCATCTCAAGGAATCAGCTATCAAAGAAAAATATGAGTCCCATCTTTTGTCTTCATAGTCACCAAGTACAGAAAATCTTATTCAACTTTCCTTTTTCCCCCTCCCTTTCCCAGTCATAAATATGAATTTCATTTAACACCACTGTGATCACAGTGTTTTTCACCGTAAAAATCAATGTGCCTGTCAGCACAGTCTTTTTCCATCCACCACACTCTAAACACAAACCATGCAAAAACAGTTTCTTTCCAGTTTAGAACTAATACTACCAGTGCACAGCTATGCATGTGTCACGCAAGTGTGGGTAACTAAAGAGCAGGACATCTCACGCCTTGGGTTTTTAACATTGACTTTCAGCTTCCTACCAAACCCTTCCACGCTGTCCCTGGGCTTCTACCACCATCTCCTTTCTACTGTATTTTCTACCTCCCTCAGAGAATCCCAAGCCAATGTCCATTCCCTCCTGCTCCATCAGCACTTCTACTGTACCTCTCTCTTCACAGGAACCGTGCTCCACACCTCCTGCGTTTTGCTACCTTGGCTCCTCTTTCCGTACCCTCAGCTACTGGTGGAGGTCCTCAGATTGGCTGAGGGGCAAACGGGAAAGCAGTTGAGGGAAGAGGGAAGCTTGTGCCCCTTGCCAGAACTTACTCTGCTTCTAAACATGCTTTTGCCTGGAATAAGCCTCTTTCATTTTCCAAGCGTCAATGCTAATGTTTGTGGAGTCTGGAAAAAAAAATCTGGTAATTCTGTTTGGCATATAAACAAGCTGAAAATGAAATATAAGATTCAGGTGAAGTATTCTTTCCAAATTTGGTATTTCCTGGAGGGCTGCTTCCGTCATACCAGATCCTCTTTAAGTCTGGTCAAAACCAGCATATCAGATAGCATCAGATTAGACCTTTTTACTATTCTTTATTCAAATTAACTAAAAATAATTTTGAAAAATTTCAGCACAGAAGCAAATGGAAATAAACAGGGTGGATAATGAATCCTTCTTATGGCTGCTATAACTGGAACAGCAGCACTTTAATACCGCACCAATTTTCCCCCCCCTAAAAGTTTGGGTTTAATATCCTCCCAAAATTCTAGAAGTATTCCAAAGCACCTTGTGGTCTTTGCGATGGTAGCTTCCGTAGCACAGTGCAACAGTTAAAAACTGAAAAAGTGTGATCCTTTGGGAAACAAATAATTCATGTTTGCTTTGCCTGTCTGAATTTGTATTCTTGTGAAAGATGAGACTCCGAGAAAACTCTAAAGTAACCCCCCCACACACACACACTAAAACACTGCCACTGGCGTCTGCTTAAGGACTGACAGAAAAGGCCAATGATTTTGGGGGCATCGCATCCTTTAAAAAAGTTCCCACACTCAGATGGCTGTCAGTGGTGGTGCCAGTGAACCGTTACGCAAAGTCCCCCAAACACTTTGTAAACTAGGATCCGGGGGGACAATAGTAAAGTTCAGTACTGGAAAGAGATAGTGTACTGAATGCACAATGCCAAGCTTTGTCTGCAGGGGCTTCTGTCGAGGGAGAGGGCTACTTAATCTCCCCACTTGCCCTGGGGATTCTAGCTGTTTTAATGTGTCCTTTTTGAGAGCCTGTGAACTGTAGAATATAGGCTGGTAACAACTTTCTTTAGGACTGCCTCAGCAGAACCAAAAGCTGCCAACACAGAATACCAGCACAGTGGTGCTAATGAGCACAAAGAAGACCTTTAACTGTTTTTACAGCTACTATGGCTAGGGTTTCATGCCATTCCTTGGTGAAGGAACTAATTCTTTGGCTTGTTTTATATGAGCCTAGCTTCTATCACGCTGCAGAGGATGGCCTCTTCACCCATTTTTCTTTTTTTCTTTCTCTTTTTTGAATAATAATAAAGCCTGATGCATCTTTAATGAACTGTGGGGCTTTCAGGGCTTTTTTCCCGCTTCTGACTAAACGGTATAGATACACAGTGCATATGTACTGACTGATACAAAAAAAATAATTAAAATTACTATTGATTTGTCTAAGGATGAGTAACAAATGCAAATCAAAATTGTTGACATATATTTTAACATTCAGGGATAAACTCCTGAAGTAAGTGAAATTCCTGAGGTGAGAGTAAACTAAGCCGATAATCTTTACTTCAGGAATGTTCTAGTTATCCTATTTTTAGAAAATGTTAATGTTTTATTTTATGTAATTTGGGCCGTTGGCTGTTTATTGTATATTACAAATGAAACTGTGCTATAACTGAGAAAAACAAAATTGTAAAATGATGCTGTATATTAAAATGGATGCACGGTGCAAGCACAAAGACATAGACCCTAAAACAATAGAACAATATCAGAGATACTTTTTAGAGGAATGAATGACTTGAAGTAATTAAAGGAGTCCGACGTATAAACATATGAACTCAAGGGCTTTCCATTGTCCAGCCAAAAATGTTTTCTTTATTAGCTACATACCACATAACCTATGTGTGGACATAAAAGTTATAAATCATTTTCAGTATAGGCTTTGTGAACATTTTTCTCTGCATCAATCTATCTGATGACTGCACTTGTCCATGCACTCACAACAGGCTATATGAACATTTGTATTTGACTGTTACCTCCTTCCCTCTAGGTATCTAGATACCATATAAGACCTGCATGTGCATATATCCATATTGGTATCTGAATATCCTTTTGTTTCCTTTTTATCCTTCACTTTCTTTTTCCATTCTACTTCACTCTGAATTTTTGCATTAAAAATTAAACAGATACAGCATGACTAAGGTTGAAGTGTTAATGAGATACTCAGGGCAAAGAATGTTCAAAAGCTGCAGTTAGTTGCTTTTTGCTGCAGTTGAGTAGGACAAAGCAGCACAGTTGTTCTTTGTATGTATATCAGTACTTCATATCAAATAATAAATGGGCCATAAGTAACGGACTCTTGCATATGCAAGCCCAAAATGCAGCTGCATGTTTCGAAGCACACTAGCATGCCGTAGTCTCTGTGTGAATGAACGTACTTTATGGTCTCATGAGAAATCACAGATACTTACTCATATAAGCAAATCAAATCCGTGCTGATCAGATTGATTCCATGAGAAATGCACGTGGTAGTTAATCTGGAAGCATTAAATTAACTTTATTTTTAGTACTTTGGGGCTTTTTGTATCTAGAATCATTTGTGTACCACGAACTTTTAACGTGGAAAGTGTTGCTCTGAAGCAAACCTGCTTTAACATATACTGATGCCTCCTGAGATTAGCCAGCAAGGTGAGAACTCATGCTGAGACACTAGCTTTGCACCTATATGTCATAAGCCAAATTCATGACCTATTTTAGAAAATCATTGCACACTTTGCACACGGTGGCACAAGATGGTCAATGAAGTCAATTAAATACCATGGTTTAAGGAGAAAAAAATAATCAGGAATAAACAACTGTAATGTTTCATTCTAAGTTATACTAGAATCATGGGATACAGATTTAGGTATTTAGCAAAAAGATAAACTATGCATGGCATTTTACAGGCAATGGAGTTTTGCTTGTCAACAAACATTTGCTGAGAACCAAAAGTTCATACAAAACCAGTAACTAAGTCCTGCTCTAGAAAATCAGATAAACAATTTTGCTCAAGAATTTCTATGGAATTAAACCAAGTTCTGCAGGGTCAATATTAAAAGTTTTCTTTATGCAGCTAGGCTAATAGATTAGATTTTCCCTAGAAATTGTCGTCTCAATTCAAGGCCAAGCCAGTTGCTTTCATTTACTTTTTCCCAATGGTATTTTGAACTAAGCCTGTTCTGATGGAATGTAACTGACTTTCAAGGATGACTCCAAAATACACAGCTAAGATAGCAATGGTGTTAGTGATGCCAGAATTTAATTAGCCACAACCTCAAACAAAGCAGAACAGACCAAACCAAAACAGAACAAAATAAAACAGAGTTTTGGAGTATGTTGGTTTTTGAAGACAAGAGAAAACATGCAAACATGATCTAATGCAATAAACTACTAATGAAAAACATGAAATTTATTCTAAAATTTTGGAGGCAAGTATAGGTTATCTATACCACGCAAAAGCTGTAAGATGAACCTGCAGAATAGGTGGGAAACATCTATTGTTTAGGTGCCATGTGTGATAGAAAGTCCTGAAGATCTACAAATCCAGTCGAGTTTGCTTTAAAGTGCTCTTATGGTACCAGGTTGGCTTATATCTATCTGGAGCAAACAAACACCAAAAGATGTGACAGGTGTAGAGATAATCAAGTGCCATGACATATCTAAAGGTAGGTTTTATGTCACTTGTACTTGCAGGCCCTGGTGTAGTGGAGCAGAAGTAAATATTTGCTGAAAGGAGGATGAATGTGGCTGGAGTAAGGTCATGTTCATCAGCTGCCAGAACAGAAAGTTGGTGGATTGATATATGACATAATGTTTGGTTACCTTGTGGAGGAGAGGCCATTTTGGACAGGAAAGGCTAAAGGAAAAATCTGTTTTCCTGGCTTTAACAGAGAAAATTAATGTTTTTATTAGCAGTTTAATGTCTGACCTGAAAAGAAAAGTTAGTTGGCCACAAGAGATCGATTTTGGATTCTCATGAATCAAGCAAAAAAGTGAAGAGGTAGAGAAAGGGAAATTAATTATATGAAAGCTACATCCACATTTCCCTCTCTGAAGCTGAAGTCCAAACAGAAAAGCTTCCGTGGTTTTGCTGAGCGTGGAGCCAATGCCTGTGGCTCACTGTGGATACTGGGAGCCCTTAGGTGACTATAAATTGCAGATCCCTGCATGAATGCAAATATAGCTACATTCACACATCTGTGTTTTATTAGGTCAATATTCGTTGCCAAAATAAGTATTATCATTTCCACTAATAAATAAATAGTATTCTTAGGACTAGTCAAATACAAAATTAATTTTACTGCCACAGAAAACCCTGCTTCTATAGAAAAAAGCTAAGGTCTTGTACTTTAGGCATGTTATTTTTGAGTACAGACCATGAGTTACTTGATGGTGGAGTAATACAGTTTCCAGAAATTATCTTGTATAGCTGCAGCAGAATCTTACTAATTCGTCCTAATAAACTATAGTCCCATTTGTGAGTTATATCTTGTCTATATGAGGCAATGAATGCACTGTGAACTAGCATGTGAATTAAAAGTATACTTGCTACTCAACACCAGTTCCTTGTATGGATATGCTAAGATCTAGATTCATCTGCCTAATTTTGGGCATATAACTGAAGAATCCAAGTTAGGAGTGTAAGTGTCCTGCAGTTTTTCTATTGCCAGTGAAGAATCCATTGGAAATTCCACTTACTCTCTAGAAGAATCTCTTATTAGCTATTACCTGCATAGAGTAAGTAAACAGATTGCCTCAAATTAAATACCAAAAGTTAGGTGAGATGTATTGTGGGGTAAGGGTGCTGTGAAATGGTGAGCCAAACATATGCAAGGAGGCATCTTGCATAGGTGTTGGCCTGGCTCCGTAATTGTTCCCTTTGTCCCCACATGAGCAGTGAACAGAGGTTTGGTACTGTGATCACTTCTGTTGTGCTGGCTCCCTATATAAAAAGAGGGGTTGTCAAATCAATAGTTTTTTTACAAGCTTTAAAAGTTCATGATTTTCTAGTGGAAAGGAAAGAGTATAAATAAAGAAAATATAATCCTCAGGCCCTTTCCCTCTCTCACTCCCACCCCAAAGGACATTAGTATGTTCTGTCTGGTCTCTTTCAGCTTTAACATTTCCTGCTACACTCAGTGAAATTTAAACAAAATCACTTTTACAAACATTTAAATGGAAAAGTATGGAGTTTTGTCATTTCCCTCCTTGTGTAGCACTAATTAACAAAGCCTTTTTGTGAAAGCAAAAAGCTTTCCTTTTTTAGAACTGGCATGCTCCTCCTTACTGATTCCCAACTGTGGTGGCACAATCCAGTATTTCTGAACAATGATGAGAACAGAAATAGATGGAATTCAATAGAAGCATGAATAATGGCAACCAGAAACGGAGTGGTGACATAATCTGTCTTCCAAACTGCCTTGAGATATAGTCAAGAAAACACCACATTGTAACTTGTATGTTGTGATCGCCTCTGATAGGTATCACCAAATAATTTTCAGGACAGATTTATCCACTCCAGTTAGCCAGTTAAACATTTTTTAATGAAAGCTATGCTTACATACTTATGTCATACATGCCTTCAGCTCCCACATCCTAATGATTATCAGCTGCTTATTTTCCCTCTTGTGCTTGAAAAAGCGGAGGTTCTACAGCATTTCCTATGTGGTGGTTTCTGAAAACACACTCGGGAAGGATATGCCATGTGAAAAACATATTGAACGAACATGTTCAAGGGAGCAAAATAGGCATAATGCTCTGTGAGCATAGAGATGCATGAATATGCAGAGAAATACAAGGGAACAACCTGAATGTGGTGTGAGGCTGTTAAGATTTCAAAATTGAAGGAGGTGGATGAATTCATATTCAACAGAACAAGCCCTACTTCCAGCTGATGCTTTGTTTTGTTTCCAACACCAAGCTGTAAGCATGTTTTGCCAATACTATATTAGGGTATCAGAAAGACAAATACATTTTAAAAAGTGGTATGGTTTTGCATGGGTTTTTTTAAATTAAAAAAAAAATTATAATTCATTACTAGTAAAACAGTCTAACACAGTGAAGATACAAAGTATTCAAATACTGATTGAATTTACGGTCCTCAGAGGCGTATGACCCATTACAATTTGCTTATTATTATAGCTTTTGGGGGAACAAGAGATGCATGGCTGTTAAAGCTGTGCCACGATTTATCAGTCTCTTCTGTTTTCATTTGTTTGTGACATTCTGAAAGAGTCTTTTTTTGGGCTGAGACCTCTATAATTGGTCTCAGCACAATGGAACTCCTCCTCACTCATCCCTCTTCCCTTCCCATCCCCCTGCCTTCAATCTGTTCAGCATTTTTGTGTTAGTGGTGAGTGGAAAAAATAGCACTTATTAGAGACTTTCTTGGGGGGTTGGGGGGGGGGCTTCTCCATGATTCAAAAGCTGTCTAAAAACAAACCAAGAGAATTTTTATTTGGCAAAGTGAACAGCATAAACTGCCCAGTGTAAAGGTGCAGTTGAAGTGGTGCTTTTGAAGGATACTGGCAAAGTGCCCTAGGAGGCATTTTAGTTATCTTTGCCACAGGCAGGTAAAATCCTTCCAGTTCCTTCCTGCTCACTGACATAACTGCATGTCCACAACTCCTTTCCCATTGCAATTGCTAAAAAGCAACTACTAAAAGCACACAAAAATCGATACAGCAGCAAGACCAAATAAAGCACAGCGGAAGGAAAGGTGGTTTGGGGGCTCCTGCAATGGTTTGCAAGCTCTTTAAGGAAAGACCTCTCCCTCTTCTTTCAGATAGCTCTGTGCATGATTTTCATTTCCACTTCCTTTATATGCAGCAAAGAGTGCTGCAGTTGACCTGTCCTCCTCCATCTCTTTTCCCTCTTCCCATCATTTCTTTCTGATCTTTCTTCTCCTTTTTCCTCCACCCTTTGTGAGATTTGCTGCTTGGAGGTTAGTCTTTTTCACACTTGCAAAGCCATTCCATTTGTTTTTGTTCTACGGATAGTGTCAGTCCACTAGGGATTACATGCAGCCAGTGGTAACACACCCTCCGCGAACTGTGAGGCTCCATTGTATTGACAAAAAAGGCAACTGTGAAAGAGAGCTCAAACCCCTGCCAAAGAGAGAGCTACAGTCCAACCATACCAATCTAGCACAAGACTGCACATCAGAGGGCTATCAGAAGTCTATGTCCAGATCGATCGGTAACTTTTTTGCACCTGTAAGCATTCCCTAACCTTTGTCTGCAATAACTGGAAACTCTTTGGAATGGTTCCTCAGTATATGTCAGTGCAAGGTTTAGGGCAAGAAGACACTGCTTTTAGTTGGGATCCATAGATACGATTTCATTACCTATAATGAATTGCTGTAATGTTTGATGTGGGTTCAAACATTCAGAGTTGCTGCTCTTTTTCCTTCTCTTGAATTTTGAGAAGTCATCTGGGCAAAGATGGGCCCTGGAGTCTCCTTGCATGCCAGGTTTGCATCAGTGGAACGCCCCTGATTTCACTCACATCCCTCCTCTGCTAGATGAGGTCAAGGAGACAAATAATCACAACCAACCAGTGCTGTGTTGCTTGCACTTGATTAAATACACTGACACTATCATTAATCAAAGTTATGTTTTAATGGTATACTCACAGTGAAATATATGATTAATGCTATTGATATCAGAAGAACAACGTTCTGTTATCTTGCAACTACTTTGTCTTCTTTAAAATGATTGGCAATTTGCATTTGAGAGTATACATGAGTGAATGAATGCACATGTGTATTTATTCCCAGCCTTTACGTATTTATCCACAGTATCTGTAATACAGATTTGCTTCTCTGTGTATCAGGCTACCACATGTAATATGTGCCCAAGTAATTTGGTTATTTACATCTATGAAACACCAGTGAGTGCTTTTAGAGCAGCTCTTCATACCATTCGCTGCCACCCAAGGAAAGCCTGGGGCAGCCGAGTAACAGCACTCTGCAGCAGGAGCTGGAAGACATTCTGCATTAGAGAACTCCACTTGTCTGAAGGCACAAAACATGGGTGTCAGGGAAAGAGGCATGACGTTGATTTATGGGGTGCAATGTACTCCTTCTGCATACCAAACACAGAGTGCAGGCTGGTGTGGAGATTAGGGGAGGTGAGGCCATACTTTATTTCCTATCCCCTTGAGAGCCTGCTCACCCCATAAGGACAAGGGATAAAGAAGTCTCTGTAAACACCTGTTTCTCTATTTTTCCTTTCTCCTTCTGCACTGTTGTCATATCTAGGAAGAATCTAGCCCATATATTAATCCAATTTCTTTAAAAAATGAAAATTGCAATCCATAAGGAATGGGTTTAGCAAGCAAACAAATTACATTCCTAGCCATTCTCTAATGGGCCTTTGAGTTTCAAGGCTTTGTAATTCCAGTCTCTGTGTATACTACATACACTGCTTTTCCCTAAAGGAACTGACAGAATTTGTCTTGATTACTGAAAACAGATGTTTGCAGCATATGCATCATGTGTTATAGCTATGTTGCTTGAAAAATTGTGGAAATTAGTTTCATCGCATGCAGACTTACAGGTCTCCACTAGAGGGAGATGAGTAGAAAGAAGAAAAACATTCTCTACCCTGAAAGGATGACAGCATTATCCTATTTTTCCCCAAACTGGCGGTTTTAGGTATGTTGTTGTTTAGGCATTCATAAGTAATCAGAATCCACCTATACATGCTTTTCAAGGTGTATGATAGAATTTGTGGATTTCAGTTACTTTAAAATTGTCTTCTGTATGAAACATACATAAGAAATTTCTACACTGGAGTCAGTGATCTTATCAAGACCTCATGTTTAGCTTTTTATTTTACAATTTTGGTTTATATAGCTTATAATTGAAAAATATACAAAAATATTCAAGAAATACAGCTACAGGATCACACCGATCATAGAATCATATTGTATCATAGAATGGTTTGGTTGGAAGGGACCTTAAAGCTCATCCAGTTCCAAGCCCCCTGCCATGGGCAGGGACACCTTCTACCAGACCAGGTTGCTCAAAGCCCTATCCAACCTGGCCTTCAACACTTCCACGGATGGGGCAGTCACAGCTTCTCTGGGTAACCTCTGCCACTGCCTCACCACCCTCACAGTGAAGAATTTCTTCCTAATATCTCATCTAAATCTTCCCTCTTCCAGTTTAAAGCCATTGCCCCTTGTCCTATCACTGCATGCCCTTGCAAAAAGTCCCTCCCCAGCTTTCTTGTAGGCCCCTTTAGGTACTGCAAGGCTGCTCTAAGGTCTGCCTGGAGCCTTCTCTTCTCCAGGCTGAACAACCCCAACTTTCTCAGCCTGTCCTCACAGCAGAGGTGCTCCAGCCCTCTGGTCATTTGCATGGCCTCCTCTGGACTTGCTCCAACAGGTCCATGTCCTTCTTGTGCTGAGGACCCCAGAGCTGAAGGCAGTACTGCAGGGGGGGTCCCACCAGAGTTGAGGAGAATCCCCTCCCTCAACCTGCTGGTCACACTGCTTTGGATGCAGCCCAGGATATGGTTGGCTTTCTGGGCTGCAAGCACACATTGCCAGATCATGCTGAGCTTCCCAACAACCAGCAACCCCAAGTCCTTCTCCTCAGGGCTGCTTTCAATCCATTCTCTGCCCAGCCTGTATTTGTGATGATTTGCTCTTGTCAGACTTCTCTACATTTTATTGTATATACTGTAATTTGATATCTCAAGAAATACTTAAGCATGTAAAATACTCTGTATTTATGGATTTTAGATTATCTCCCTCATGAAAAGATAATTCCCTGAAGGAGAAGAAATCAGTTCAACCATTTTAGCATTTAGAAAATAAAAACAGCAATAAGAATTTGTCTTAATAACTTAATATTTTACAGTTGTTAAAAATATATAAACACAATACAGACACAGTGTAAGAAACCAGAGAATGCTGTATAATGTCATGTCCTGGAATTCATGATTTTCGCTCCCTGTTATCATTCAGTTATAACCATGTTGTTGTTATACTGCCTTTTAGGAGCAGAATGTTTCCCTAGACTCTGTGTATATTTACATGTTTTTCTAACGTCCATGCAAGAATAACCTCCACTCTTAAAAGTAGTGGTACAGGCCTCACTATAATGACTCTGTTGGTTCATGGTGTTACAATAACGTCATGGTTATTCTACGCCTAACAACTGGAAATGGTAACACTAGCGATATAGAACTGGGATACTTAGCTAACCTAGATAAAATTGGCAAGAACACAGTATATATATCACAAATACATACAAACACACATTTCTTTTAATACATGTGATTCAAACGGATTTCATAATAATGTCCATGTATGTAAGAGATTTTCTACCACTGTGTGAAACCTTCTTTTGCAAATGCCCGAAATCGGCATTTCAAAAATGAAAGTTTCTGTATTCTTATCAAACACAGCCCATCTAGTCCAGAATCTGGCCTCTGGGATTGATCAGAAACAGAAATAAAAAACAAAACAAAACAAAACAAAACCAAACCAGTAACTTTGTGTTAGAAAAAACTTTTTTTTAAAAAAATTTAAATACACTATTTCCTTTCATTCAGTGCTACAGAAGAAAATATAGGCAGTTAGTCCAGCTTGGGGACCACAGTCTAATATTTTCAAGCAACTGTTGCTTCTAAATCTATTACTTAAATGTATTTGTGTATTTTTACATGCCATCTTAAAATAAGCATTTTTTTATATAGTCTTAGGTTGTTTAATCTTTATTTCATTCACCCTGAGTTGTTTTACCAGAACTGAAATCATAGAAAGTTTTTCATTTTTAAATTCTGACATCTTAATGCGAGTGTCTGCTTTAATTGAAATAGGCATATTATCACACAATTAGAAGTAACACAGCAATCTAGCAGACCAATCTATTGTTACTTGACTTCCTGTAAAAACAAAACAGAACAGACTATTTCAGTCAGAAGGGAACTAAAACAATCATCCAGTCCAACTGCCTGACCAATTCAGGGCTGACCAAAAGCTGAAACATGTTATTAAGGGCATTGTCCAATGCCTCAAACACTGACAGGCTTGGGGCATCGACCACCTCTCTAGGAAGCCTGTTCCAGTGTTCGCTCACCCTCTTGGTTACGAAATGTTTCCTAACTTCCGGCCTGAACCTCTCCTGGAGCAGCTTTGAACTGTTCCCACACATCCTGTCACTGGATCCCAGGGAGAGAAAAGAGTTCAGGGCCTCCATCACCACTTCCCCTCCTCAGGAAGCTGCAACGAGGTCACCCCTCAGTCTCCTTTTCTCCAAACTAGACAAGCCCAAAGCCCTCAGCCACTCCTCACAGGACATGCCTTCCAGCCCTTTCACCAGCTTTGTTGGCCTCCTCTGGACACATTTGAGGACCTTCACGTCCTTCTCAAATGGTAGGGCCCAGAACTGCACACAGTACTCGAGGTTAGGCCACACCAACATGGAATACAGCGGGACAATCCCCTCTTTTGACCAGCCGGTGATGCTCTGTTTGATGCACCCCCGGATGGGGTTTGCCCTCTGGGCTGCCAGGGCTCACTGCCGGCTCCTGTTGAGCTGCTGCTGACCAGCACCCCCAGATCCCTTTCTGCAGGGCTGCTCCCCAGCCACTCCTCTCCCATTTTATACTTGTGCTTGGCATTACTCCATCATAGGTGAAGAATCTGGCATTTGGACTTGTTAAATTTCATTCCATTAATCATTGCTCAATGCTCCAATCTATCTAGATCCCTCTGCAAGGCTTCTTGTCCCTCAGAGTCAACAGCACCTCTCAGTTTGGTATCATCAGCAAATTGTTTTGTTCCTTACACTTCTATGAGTTCCAGTAGAGATTAGTGACTCACTTCCCCATACTGTGGACTATACCACTCCCAACATCTCCAAATCCTTTTTACTCTCCTTCCAAGATGCTTAGTAGAGGCACCATCCTTTTTCCAACAAGTAACGTGGTACTGAGAAAAAAAAGAATTTGTTACGCAAGGGTGTAAAATTCCAAACTTGGCAGGCACACTGCCTCAAAGTACTGTCAATCAGGTGATTAATGGCACCTTGTGTCTGTGGTGATACTGGTTTCCATCTCAAAACGACTTTGGAAACCAGCAGCTGCCCTTCTCTCTCAGAGGTACAAGAGTCCGACTTGTTCCTGTGCAAGGCAGTGACTCCAGTCTGTCCTAGGTGTCAAACGTTAGCACCACTAATAACATCAGGGCACTAACGATGCCACATTCAGGGGGTTCAGCCCTCCTCCTCTGCCTCAGAGCAGCTATAGCACTTTATCGTAAATTCTTCTGAAGAGTTCAGCAACTGAGTTAACTCAAGAAAATAATATTGAAGTGTACTGGAGTTTTATCACCAGGGGCAAAAACATTCTGGAGGCAAATGGCTAAAGTTTTGTTAACCAAAGCTATGTGATATCCGTTGGGTTCACTTACTGGTAAACAGATGTATTTTTCAAAAGTTGACATCTCTGGCTGTCTTTCCTTGTCTCAATCAAGCAATAACATACATTTGGCTAGCAGTAGACTTGCTGTTTATGCTACTTAGGTCTGAGAAAGTTGATATTCAAGTGGTATCCTAGATGTTGCTTTCTAAAAGTATAAACTCTTGTTTCTTAATAATTCTTATTTAAAAATTCTATTTTGAAACATTTTTTGTATTTTCAGTTGCAAATTTTATTTTATGGTTCAGAATTAGAAACTTCTTAGAATTTCATTAAAATTCAGAAATACTAAGCTGGCTGTAAATTTAAATGAAAACTAAATCTTAAAGACAATTTCTTACATCATATGAAATACTGTTTTCCAGGGTAAAAAAGGCAAGCTTTAATAAGAATGCCAAGGAGAGAAATGAAATCATTTATCCATCTCAAAAATGACAGTTGTAGCCTGGAAAAATTATCATGGATATATACAATGCAAACTTATTTTTACATCTATTTACATTCACATGCATTTGCATTTACATTCAGATAGATGATTTATCAAGCATTTTCATTCTGCCAAGTAGACTGGGAAAATTGGGATGAAAATAACCAAAGTACAGCTGAAAAAAGCTGCAGTTTTTGTGCTACCTGGCTATGATGGTGCACAGATACTTTTTCTGTCCCTTGGGAACAGCTGTCTTTAGAAGCACGAAACACGTATGTTCTCCACTCAGCTGATTCCTGAACATATTTATTCATAAATACGGTGTATTGACATTACTGTACACTCACAGAAGTGCCTCATTATTTTGGATTATTGCTTATAGTACTACACTGTAGCTTACATACTTCAAAGCATATAAAATGTCTACAACAGGCCACTGCAGATATAGGAGGATAGAGTAAATAATTTGCTTTAGGAGCGGTAGTAAGTTAGTTTAACTTACATAGTGCTTTTCATCCAGCTTGCACTAAGTGCTTATTCACAAATCTTCTTTCAGCTGAAGCTGTGTCAACTGAAGGAGACTTACCCACGAGTCACTGCCTAATACCTCCCTGCTAGAAGTCGGGTTCCTAGGCAGGTGCTCTCTAACCTGTTCAGTGACAATGAACGATGCGAGCTGGAGCCGTGACTTGTGCATCTCTGTCACTCAGTGATTTGGGAGTGTTTGCAGGAGCAGCTGAGCCAGCAGCTCACAAGGGGCCATACCCTCCATACCCTCCAACAAGCTGAAGCAAGGAAAAGAGAGGGAAGACCAAAGATGCTAGCTGAAGAAGATGCATGAGCAAGTCCAGCCAGTTCAGGTAGCTTCAGTTGTCACCACCAGCAGATTATGAGACATATTTAAAGGTTTCGGAATAGGTGCCTCAGTGAATATCCCTGCTCCTTCAGCAGTATGTCTGCATGGCATTCTGCAGTGAAGTACAAGCCAGGTGTAGGCTGGCTGTGGAACATCCTGCTACAGTCTAGGTCACCAAAACTTAACAGGAGCACAGGAACGCCGACTGGATTTTAAGCCTGAAGACCATGAAATCATCTAAGTTACTTAAAACAAAACAGCTATATAATTTTATGCCTTTTTCTGCAAGCTGTGCTTAATAACCTGCATCACTGAATGAACTGCACTGTCATGGCCTTTCAAGCATTTGAAGATGCAGAATGATGAAGAATTCAGTGCCATTGTGTTAAAATGCGTTCCTCCTTTCTCAATCAAATGCCTGGTTTTAACTGCCATTCAGTGTTCTTCTATATGCCGCTACCTTCCATATCAAGAACCGTTTAGTGAGGACGGTAACACACTGATCAAATTTCTCCTTGATCTTATTTTTAATTCAGCTAAACAAACTAAGCTTATTATTAGTCTTCCAGTCAGAAACCCAGAACAGCCTGTTTGACACTCTCCCGCATTCATTTTTTCAATATCTTCTGATGTAATAAAATTAAAAAAGCAAAATATAGGACTCCTTTCATCCTGTAGCTTTGCATCTAAAATCCCAATCCCAAAATATATCACAGGCAGAGTGAATGGCCACAAAAGGACAGTTTATCAGGCTTTCTATCTGTTTCAGATTCTGAAAGAAGCTTTTAAACTGGAGACATTTTTTCCACTCATTTACCTTCTAAAGCTATGACTGGGAGAGTGGGTCATATATAAGCAATAGCGATAAGCATGTTATGGATGCATAATTGTTCGGATGGATGCACATTGTTTAATATAAACTTATAATAATCAAGCATATGGGGTGGATCATTCTGCAGTTTGAACACAGAAGTACTGTTTAGAATGAAGACTGGGATCCTAGGATCATTGAAATCAATGGAAAAATCCTGTTGACTTCAGTGGACTGAACACTTAGCATTTCTATTTTCCCAGAGAAGGGTTAACAGCAAAATAATTCTTTTTTTTCAGATGTGTTTTTTTTCCCTTATTGTGCTACATAAGAATGTAAGAATGTTCACAGATTTGTCAAAGACGACAGACATTGAATACTGATGAAGGAAACTCACCATACCCATACAAAACCCTGTCATTTTACCTGCAGACCTTTTGTAGACAATTTGAAATGATAGGCATTACTAATGCAGAATACTGGTTTTGCCACAGAGGTGCTATGCAGGCTGCAGCACTGGGAATTTTGTGTAATTTATCCTGTTACGACCTCTGCTTTTATTTATGGCAAAAATTAACTCCGCATAGCATTTCTCTTTTTAGCTCTTTAAAATGGAGACTGTCATTCCTACCAGATTATCCCATATAAAGTGACTTGATAATATGTACTAGTTTCTGAAATTAATTAGCTGAGCCATAAAGGCTATTTATAATCAAGACGTTACCATTTGATTCTTAACCAAGCTCTGGAGATACATCAGAACTTTTTTTTAGTAAGTCAATTTTTATCCCATAAACCAATTGACCCAAGTATTTTCTTTTCCTTTAATAACAGTGTAGTCCTGTTTTAAACTCTTAACCACGCACAACATTTCATATGAAGCTGTGAAAATTCTAGATCACTAATATGATGTGTCTCTTGTTCCTACAATAACAACAAGAACACCTGTATGACTTTTAAAGCCACAACACTGAATCATTTGGCAAGAGATCAAACAGAAAAGCATTGTTTTCGATTGCTACTCATTTATGCGCTGCCAAAACACATTATACTGCTTTTAAAAAGTATTGTGCTGATTACCACTTCCAAAGATTGCATTTCTACAGGTGATGAGCTCTGCTTCATCACCTCTGTCAAAAATGAACACTTGCATTGTTAATACTGTCTCTCATAGGTCTGGAACACATAAAGAGGCTTACAAAGTTTTTAAAAAATACGACTAATATTAAGTGGTAGTTTTTGTTGGTATAAGATCTAGTAAGCTTAACCTAAATAGTACCTAGGCAGGTGTTGATGATGTAGTTTTCTAGTTTTTGAAGAGGCGGTGGGTCTGGGACAACTATGACTGACATCAACAGATAATTTATCAGTGCATTTTCACTCAAGCCCAGAAAACTCCAAACGAGCAAGATATGTATCCATATGAATGGATCCATTTTATTTATATGATTGAAGTTGTGCATGGGAATTGGTTTTTTTTGGTGAACTGGGCCTTCAGCTATCAAATTTTCTGACTAGTCACCTTTTTAGAACTTCAGCAGAAAATCCACTTAACTATACATAAATTAAGATTATTCAGACATTCATAGCTATGCACCTACATAACTTGCAATTACAGTATGCCTATGATTTTTTGGACTTGTTAGGGTGGAATCTGCCCATCATTCTTCCAATAGGTATCTGCCTTAATCTTAACAAATGTCAATTCAATAAAATTTAAATACAGAATTCCAACACTAATTTATATACTGTAGTGGTAAGTAATTTTCATGAGTAGAGTTAAATGAATCTTATTATAAAGCAGGTATAGCTTTCATGGCTAGATTATGTCTTTTGGGTCAAAGCGAAGGATATGTCAGTGAACAAATTGCTATGAAATACAGAGCTCCAGGAAGGATTTGTGATGAATAATTGAATTGAATTGTCGTAACAAGTGAAAACCTGTAACACATAATTTTTCAACAAGGTTTTCAATAAGAGCCAAAATTGTATGTTCATCATAAAAAACTGGCAAAGCAAAACAATTTGTTAGGTGGCTCTTGAATTTTAACAGAATCTCACTGCTGCCATTTTTATGTGAATCAAATGTTCAGAACAAACACAGAGACAAACAAAAACTACATCAAAACATGTGCTACAGTCCTGCAAATGCAAACTTTGCGTGCACAGTTGTTTTCAAATAGAATTCATCCATTTAAACTATTTTTTCATAAAATGTTTGCTCTTCTACATAGATTTCACCAATGGGAGTGACCTCTAGTAGGCAGCATTGAACCTCCAGTTGTTGAAAAATGGGAAAAAATAATGACAAAAACAAGTTCTTACATATGCCTTTCGTACGTATCTCTGTCTACCTGCAACCTGCCAGTACACTTCAATTCCAACTGATGCCTCAGATACCCTAAACCTGAAGATACCCAAAATGAAAAGTAATAAGGGTTTATAGCCATTTCTAAGAAGTATGTTACAAATTCAACTTCAAGTTCTCATGATTACTTTGATTAGTCTACAGTTCTTCTGTAGATCTTAGTTACTATCCATCTTTTATGCAAACAGCTTTAGTCACACCAAATCATTTGTTAAATTATTCATCTTTATGAAGTTTCTTGGGCAACAGGTGCAGTTCTCAGAACCATTGTTCATTTAACATTATAGACTTGCAACAAATCACTGGATTGAAATAAAAAATTGTGGTGGTGAAACACTGTGCTCTCTAAAATTAATGACAAACTTCAGCCACTTAGAATTTTATTCAGAGCATTTGCATTGGATATGCAAATTATTTAGTAGGCTTTTTTATCTCTCTATTGTACTAGTGTAATTCTAACATTCAAGTTTTCTATAAATACATTTATGTAAAAAAATTTCCATTTGTATACCTAAACCACACACTTTGACCTGATCTGCTCCTCTCAGTCCAACATAAAAAAAAGGAAAAGCTACGTCTACTACAGCATCGTTGAAAATTAGATTAAATACAGTCAAAATACATTTTTTGACAAAAATTTTCATGTTTTCAGTTAGAAGTCAAAGATTTATTCCAGAGACAGATCATTTCTATCAAAAATATCTGAAAACACCATCTTGTTTAAAACAATGTTGCAAGAAAATTTCAGCCAGACAGAATAATACCATAATTGTACTAATCCAAAATAGATGTGCATAAATGAAAGGAGAGCACGTCCACGCAGAAAATAATCTGGTTTTGGAGAAATCTAACAACCAACGTTTAACAAATGTTTTTCAGAAATGTAGGGTTATCTATTAAATTCTTCAGCAAGTCCACTTACACTGAAACACTCAGATCAGTACAACCAGAACTATTTATCCCACACATTTAATGAATAGTTTTGGGAAAACTACTTTTTATTAACTGTTATAAGCCAAAAATAGGATCACAGTCACAGTATGGGAGTTCAGATCTAATTTCCCTAAAACATAGTGGGCATCTAGATGTATTCACCAGAAAAGTTAAGTTTCAGAGCCTGCCCTAAGGACTTTTCTTCTGGGACCTAATGCGGACACAGACTCTTCTCCTGATCTGTTTTCACAGAGTTTCAGACTAAGATAAAAGAAAACTCAAAGGAATAGATGACCTCATGAGATTTCCACTCTTTAGGGTAGAAGCCTGCTAAGAGCAGTTTATGATATTTCCCAGCTGTCAAAGTCATAAGGAAAGCCTTGCATTAACTAATTTAATATAAACAAGTACCTCCAGACTCCATTGACTTGGCCAACATGAAGTTTGCATTTAAAGATCTTCCAAAAAAACAAAATCTGGGTTTATTTTCCACAAATCTATGTGTGCGATGATTCTACAAAACATATACTTTACAGAAATCATTTCACATTTCTTTCCAGAATGCATCTGTTTTAATTAGCTGAATGTGATAATGGAACTGTGTTGGTTTTCAGGTTTCTAGCATTTAAACCAAATATTTCAGTTTACAAGGATGGGAGCTGCTCTGTGGGATATTTCTGTGGCAGGTGGCAGCCTGCTTTCTTTCAACACACACCATGCATGCATTCATTAAAAAAAAAAAAAAAAAAAAGGAAGCACTGAATAAATTCCAATTTGGCATGATTATGTGATGTGTGGCCTTGTGTGCATGGAAACTCTCACCTATTGGCACTTGCAATTTTAGTATCATGTAATTAAATTGATTTTTTTGTCAAGTCAGTTTTAAACTATGTCTTTGAGGTAAAAGGCCAGTGCATTAATCCACTGTGGTATTTATTATTTAAATGCTGATCAAGAGGTCAATTAATGTTTTCATTGCTTTTGTAAATGAGTAATGGAGTACTGCTCAGAGCTCTTGGGAGAGCCTACTGTTAAACAGGAATCTGATTTCATTCCTTCTTTTCAAATGGCCCTAAATGTATTTATTATGCAGCTCTTACCTTCTGCATAGTGAGTGGAGCATTTCACTTGAACTCTAATCCCTATATTGCACATCCAAAAGCCCAAGCTTCTCAAATATGCTAGGATTTTAGTTCTGCTCTTCAAGTCCATATCTATTTTGCAGTAAAAGGGTGTGATGCATATACAGATGATTTAATTGTAAGAATTAAAGTCTCTCCATGTACCAGATGTGAACTACGAAGTTTCTATTTGATTCATGTTATCTACAATATTGGACAGAAGGGGAATTAAGTCGGCAAGAGATGATTAGCCACTTTGCTAAAATTGATTCATGTGTATGGAAAAACAGATTTTGATATATACATTCCTGAGTTGACTAAACACCTACATAAGCTCTATTTTCCCTACTCATTAGGGATAACATTCTTTAATGCATTTTGTGTTAAAGCCAGACTTCCAGTTCCTTTATCTTATGGAAGCCACATTTGATCAGCTACTTTGTCGCATAATGAAACTCCAGACTGCTATAAAGTGACCACGGTGTAATGCACTTCTCCTCATGGTTATCTGTTTTATTATAAACTCTAAAATTCTCCTGGCCCAAAAGCATGCTGGCTATCTCAGTTAGGAGCAGAGATGCCAGATGTCAGCATAGGAAACGACTGGTTCAAGATCTTCATCCTAGCACAGTCTTGCTCACTGTCTCTCTGGCATCTGTTACTGTTCACTCTATTTCCTTTGGTCTCTTGTGCAAAGTGGAAAAAATTAGATAGACAGGAAGAGAGACACTACCATATCAGTTTCTATGAAGAATATATAGAACTGTATTAAGAAGTGATACTCAATTTCTTCCTGCTGCTGCATTTGGGAACAAGGATGATTGACCAGCTAAAATCTGGTTTCATTACTGCCTCTAATGTTATACAAGCAAGGGAGAGCTATAGACATGGCCTAGAACCTCTTACGTTGTTCAAATGCGTTCTTCAAGTTGGATCTCTAGTATTACGTTGACTAATTGGGCAGTTACAGTGGATATTTTTTATCTAAATGAGTAACAGTAAGCAACAGCAAGCAAAATATATTTCACTGTGACATCTTAGTGATCAAAAGTAGTTTTTAAAATACCATAGAATACAGTTTAGAAGCCATCACTACTATACTAATAAATAACACAAAAAGAGAAATACATACCTACAAGAGAGAGTTTGTGAAGAATTTTAAGGATTTTAGGCCCTCAGAATGTCAGTTTTACCACAATACAGAAAAGAGTAGGATCCAAGCATGACCATTAAAAAAGAAATGGAAAAAAACATGAACACTGAAGAACAGGGAACATAACTGAGCTCTGTACTTATACTGAAAGACAACAAAAAATTTCCATCATGTACCTTGTGTAAAACAAGCCCTTTTACTTAAGTTGCAGACTGTCTGCCTCTTCTTTGACCTTGCTCATCTAGTCCTCATCTCTGATGTATGAAGTGAGAAGTGAGGTGCTGAAATGCACGCAGAACTACAAATGACGATCACGTATGTGCATGTGATGCTGGGATCTTCAAAGAGGCTCTAAAAGCAAATCTACCACAGAAACCCAGCATTACTGCTACTTATCAAGAGAAGCATCCACTCAAAGCAATCAAGTAGGTTGTCTATCTCTTAGCAGAGGTAGTTAATTGACAATTCTCCACATCCATTTGAAGAAGAGTGTTCAATAATAGGATTTTCTGTCTTCATATAAGGAATGCAGCTTCTTCACTGTGCAACTGACTTTCTTTTCTTTTTTTGCATTGGACTTTCATCTGGAACTGAAGCTTTGAAGTCTAGCGTCCTGCTAGCAGGGCTTATTTCCTTTATTGGGTCTTGCTCCCTCTCAGAATAAGGCAATATAAAAATTGAAACTGTCAATTTTTCATTACTAATATATTTTTCATAGTTTTTGAACTTCATATTCAAAGGTTTCTTCTCACAGGAAAAGAAAATCACATGTTTAGTTTGTATTATATTAACACCCAAAAGCTTATTTTGAGCCAACTGCAATGTGATGCTCTTAAAAAGACCATTTCTGCTCCAGAGGCCTTACAATTTTAGATTATTTCTAACAGTTCTTTTTCCGAGTGTGCCGAGCGCTTAGCCAAGATGTAATCTGACAAATTAGGTTCAGAATATGACTACTGCTAATTAGCAGCTGTTAACAACTGAAAAGATGCATGTGGTACCAATACTTCAATGCCAACAGAGAGAAGGGCTTCCTACACGATGAGAGGTTATTCACAAGGTTGCACTGGTTCCTGAAGCATGTCTATTGTTGTTGGCACCCATTCTGCAGGGACAAAGATCTTGCAGGCACTAAGCCATCCTAACAGATGGCTTCTGTTGTGGGTAGAGCCTGTCTGTTGGATGCAATATGTTAGGGCAATGATGCCCACTTAGGACAAGTGAAGTGTCTGCCTTACCTTGATTTTCCACACTGCTGTTACTGACTCAGTTCTGAAGTCAACGCGTTTTAAAAACCTGCTCATACAGAGATTTTCAGTATTCCTGGACTTTGCAGAGATCTTGAGAGGTAAGAAGGGTAACAGTAATAACAAACCCATCACCACCTTTCATCCTTCAGCTAGAATAACCCAGTGGTATGAGCCAAAATTTTTTTGGTAGGCCTGCCAAGGTTTGTAAATATGTCAACAAGGGGAGGAAACTCTGTGATAGTCCCTGTGCTTGAATGAAAAGCACATGTGTGGACAATTGAATCTCTAGTGCTTTCAAGGGAACGAGAGCTTTCTGTGTAACTGCTGCTGCACTGTGGCAAAGTAGTTTTATATGCTGGACATACTTTAGCTAGATGTACTTCCTTCCTAGTAAGAAACAGTACTTTACTGAAAATATTTCTCAAATGACAGTAAGCCAACTGTTTTATCATGAGGTTGATTCTTGACATTTTGTCTATTTACCTGCTTCACAGCAGAGTAACATAATGCTCCCAAAAAAAACCCCAAACTTTAAATCTCTAAAATTGAGAATGGGAAAGTTGTTTTCCTTAGAATGATGACAATTTTAGCTTTCTTTCAAACTACGCAGTAATTGTGCAGTGTCATCAGCAATGAATAATACATGACTAGTACAGCACATGGCAAGAGAACACATGGTTTCCTGAACAGCCAGATCAATAAAACCTGGCTTCCTGAGAATTTGTTTCTTGCCTCCTCTCCCAACGTTCATGTTGCTACAATTTGGAGCTCACTCTTCTTGTGATCTCTACATTGTCTGCAGTGTAACGCACTATCATCAGTTCTCGCTCAGTCTTCCTTGCACACCATAATAGCTCGGCTCTCTCCGGTGTCTTCTATTTACCATTTTGGAGAGGTTGGCTGGCCAGGAGGCAGCCCATGCTTGTAGGCAGCCTGCAGCTACATATCTGTTTATTTGTCAAGTAGTCCAAACAGAACGGGACCTGCCTTTTGGAGAAAAAAATAGGATCTTCCTCCTCAGACAAATTTAGTTGACATTCAAATGCTAAAAGCAGGGCTGAGATCACAGATGTTTTGTTCACATAGAAGTGCAGACAACTGAAGACTGCCCTTAAATCTAAAATACTCCTATTATTTTTACGTATTATTCTACCTTTGAAGCCAGTACTGCATTCACTTTTTTCTTTGCTACTTAACATGTCATGTTAACATTTTATTGACTCCAAAATGTCTGATTATTATGGTTTATGTTCTGTACAGAAGCACCCCCTGACCCTCTTCCTTTGCTTTTCAACAGAGATTTACTAGTAAAGGCTGAAGTGCATAACAATGTTAGGGAGGCCTCATGATTTCCAGTATATCATGCTTCTGAGCATTTATTCTGTTTTCATTACTTAATTGTGCTTACTAAAATAACTGTCTGTCATTTATCAAAATGTAATAGACCTTTAATAAATATTAGCCTTTCATTTTGATTGTATTTACTCCAATATGCAATATTTGCAACCATGATTTAAAATAGAGGTTTCTCCTTCAGGAGCATGAATATGAGAGGCTCTTTCCTATTCAATTGGAATTATATAGCTTATAAATTCAAGAAAAAATGGAAACAACTGTGATTGAGTTAGATTGTGAAACACAACCTTATGAACCGTTGTAGTTCATTGCTTGCAGAGCTCAGTCTTACTTAGCTAGAACCCAAGAGATGGTATTCTAGAGACAGAATGAAAAGCTCCTTACTGTATACTTTGCTGTGTAACATGATATTGTATAAAACTTATAACATCATTAGATTGCTGGCAGCCTGTTGAAGTCAATAAGGACAGAAGATGTTTTCTGATGTTTTCACCTTAGAAACTTACTCTTGGTTTGTATTGATTCATTCTGATATATGGTAGCAATATCATGAAATGTTCTAGTCTCTGAGTTCCAAACAAAGGTTATTTGGGAAACTTCATATATTTGTCTTATCATTTTATGTTCTTATCTATGAAAAGCATGTCTCATATTTTAAATATAAATTGTCAGGCATTCTCCATGCACTGTAACAGTTTCAATGCTGAAACAAAATGTAAATCCATTCATTCTGACATATGAAGGAACAATATCTGTTTCTTTATTGATTTCTGTTGATGTTTACAGTTCATCAATGGAAATGTATTTCTGTAATGCAGTCATCTCTGAAATTCAACATTTTAATCCACAACTTCATTTGTTTAGTATTTTTGACCAATAACATATGTACCTGTCTTGTAATAAAGAGGATGTGTGAAAATTAACTAATCTAAAACCTTACTCATCTTAGATAGAGGTTATTTATCTACGTCTTTATAGTTTTCCTTCCATATTTTATTCTTTCTCCTAACAAAAGCCTGTATTTCAGGAGGGAGAAACCTTATTTAATCTAAGACAAAAATGTTACAGTTTACTATACCAGTTAAACAGATTGCTGGGCGTTCATTCCTCTCTACTCTTAGAGGTGTAGAGAACTGGTAGCTGCAGAGTAGACAAGATGTTTACTGCTTGAATCAGACAACGAGTTAGTCTTGTATTTGCACATCTATCTAGGCAGAATTCCTACTGATTTAAATCCAACTAGCCCTATTTCCACTAGTTTCCCCATAGAATATATTCAGAGAAGAGGGGTGGAGTTAGGCAGAGGTCAGGTCCACAGCTACATGGAATTCTAGGCATGGATCCATATAAATCTTCACAAGGCTTAATCCCTGCTTTGAGCAGCACTGAGTAAAGGACTGGTAATCAAAAGCAATACCCTCTGAATTGCTGGCCACTGTGAATTGAACCACATCTTCATAAACATTTGTGAATTCATTTGCAACTCTATAGGTTAGAATAATCAATACAAATGAGACCATAGCATTTAGTAACCTGCGTGCAACATTTTAGTATGGAATAATTCAAGACAGCACTTGGCAAAGATCAACAGGCCCCATCTAAGTAAATTTACCCATGCCAAAGGGGATCTTTAATGAGATTTGGATCCTGTGTAATTAACTTTTGCCAAAATAGTGTTTCATCTACTGGCAGTTTGTATAAATCACAATGATTTCCCAAAGATGTAAAAAATTATATCCCTATATTCAGCATTCTAGTTTTTTAACTGCTTGACAAAGAAAAGAAAGCCCCAAGAATTTTCTTGAGAAATCCTTGTATTCTGAAGTGGTAGCTAATAATACAATTCCTTCAATACTCCACTCACTTGAATACAGTTAAAATCTCTAGGGGGATCATTTAGGAAAACAAATGATACAGAGCTACCACGTAAAATTCAGAATATCCTGAATGGGTTTTTTGAAGGAGCTTTTTCATATATATCAGGTGTTACGGTAAAATCTCTTTAGTGAATTAGAATTTTCCATCATATCACACTGAGAGCCACACAATGTGGAACAAAAAAGTATTACGTTTGATTTGGTAATCAAGAGGAATTTCTATCTATAAATCAGACATTGACTGAATACAACACACATATCAGGTACATTTGGGGAACGTAAAGCTGTGAAATGTAGTTAGACTGTAGTGGTAAAGTTAATTTCTACTATTTCAGTATTATATTCCCAGACTTCCATTAGATGATCATTCTTTAAAGGAAATTTAATTGTTTCAAATCCCTTCTGATTCTTGCTTGTGTGTATGAAAGGACACATTGCAAATAAAACCAATTTCAGAATGATACAAGGTCTGTGCAGGAAGCTACTGCTTAGTGCTTTTATACTGTGGCATTTTTTTGGCTTCTTGTTTGAATATTATGTATTTAACTGTTTAATTTCTCTGCCATTTCTTTCTTATACCAGAGGGAGTTGAATTAAAATACATTTGAAATCAATACTTGTGTTGAACACAGGTACTTTAAATTAGAAAGAACAAGTATAGGAAATCATTCTGAGATTATAGAAGTATTGAAGATACGCTGGCCTAATTTCTTTGTGTCCTTATGTTTTGCTTAAAGACCTTTCAGTGCTAAAGCACTGAAGGATCAGCTTCAGTGGGACTATTTTAAAGAACATTTATGTGATAGGGCTGTTTATGATATTTAAAATGAAGACCAATAAATACTTAATATGATAATAATTTATTTACTAAACTATATTAATACATTTAACGTTGTTCCACATTTTTATATTTTCATAAATAGTATTTAATCCATTCACATAACAGCCTTGATAATGAAATGTATAAAATGTTATCATGTTAACATCATAGATAATGTACCTTACTCAGATTATTCTCTGAATACTCTTAATCAAGGAATTCATTGTTTTGGAAAAGAAAATAAAGTATGTTATTGTTTTCATTTAATAGTTAATATCAACATGATAGATTAATAGACTCCATTTTAAAGAAAAAGTATCAGCTGTGGAGAAATTTTTTTCATTAATGTCTCAGGAAAGTAGTGTTTGCTGTGCTAATGACAGCATATTTTAGGTAAGTCTATTAATCTAATATCCTTACCAGAACAGAGAAGAAAATTTGTAAAGAAAATAAAATAAAGGGTCTACTACTAGATGTATGATAAAAACATCAGAGTAAGTCTTCATTTCCCAAAAGAAGGTAATCTTTTCTACTTCTCTGAAAAACTATTTAAATGAGGTCTCATTAGCCTCAGTGGTTGGTGCTCAAGGTGTGCTGCTAGGTTTACTAACCTTTTGATTAATTCCCCAGAGGTCTCTGACCTAGTTTCTTCTGTGCTGACCATCTAAAATACGTTCCGATGCATACTGTTGTTAAGGTAGTCCCAGAACCAGTATAATTAGTGAGCCTTAAACTATTTAGAGCTTGAAAAGGCAAGAAACCATTCATATGGAAACACACGTTTGCTGTCTCTTCAGAGGGAATCAACAATCATCAGCACAACCCTGGGAGCCTTTAATATACCTTATAAGACTACTTTCCTATTCAACTCCCTTGCAGATTTGCTTAAAACATATTGAGGTTTATCAATAAAAGAAATTGTGAAGACAAGAATAGGAGCAGAGTTGGATATTATTAACAATGGTGCAAAGGAAGAAGACTCAAGAAGTTGTAATTGTCAGTATTTTTTCAAATGTAGTTGTTATTTAACTCTGTCAGGAATAGGGGACACTCACATACTATTAAAATATTTGAGTTTCAGTAGGTTTTCTGTGTACTGTAAAGAAGCAGTCATCTCTGACTAAATAAAAAGAAAGTTTCTCTGGGTTTTGCTTTGAGCAGTGTGCACTGAACCTTACAAGTGATGCAGGTCAAGCTGTGCCTTGTCCATCAGTCTATTTTACAGAATCACAGAATGGTTTGGTTGGAAGGGACCTTAAAGCTCACCTAGTTCCAACCCCCCTGCCATGGGCAGGGACACCTTCCACCAGACCAGGTTGCTCAAAGCCCCATCCAACCTGGCCTTCATCACTTCCAGGGATGGGGCAGCCACAGCTTCTCTGGGCAACCTGTTTGTTATAGGACAGCGTGTTCTTAACACTGACCAAAGAGAGCCCACAAAATAGGTAGTGACTTAGTGGCAGCTACTGTCTGGGAGCTCTCCCTTCAGCTGAGACCAGCTACCCTCTTTATCTGCTGCAGTATATTTTCTGCATGTCCTCTTCTCCTCTCTGTTGTATCTGCTACCAACAGAGCTACTTCTGAATCTGGGTTTGATGAGTACAGCCAGGAAAAGTGCAGAAGGGAAAAGAGAAGAATGAGGGATGAGGGCTGGTGGGGACCTTGGGGGAAGGCCAGAAGAAGTGGGTGCTGTACAGCTCAACAACAGGAAAAGCAAGAGGGTAACTCTGCGGCATGCCAGGCCTCTCCCGTTACCTTACATTGGACACAAACGCTTGACTGAGAGCAAGAACATGGGTCCAGGACTTATGCACTTATCTGCAGCATTTCTGGGGTTCTATCCCAAAGTACAGAATCTCTCAATTTAGAGCATCTGGTGTGGTGATGTGTGTGTGTTAGTAGGTGCTTGAGGAGGAGAAAGAAACCACTCCAGTGCTTGATCTGCTTATTACTCCTTCCCACCTCTTCTGTTCTGTATACATGTGGACATGTAAAGAACTTTTCTATGACCAGAGCAGTACACATGACAAGGGGGCACAGGAGAATATGAAAATTGATTACATCCCTTTATGCCTCAGGATGGAAGTTGAGGATAGGAAGTAATCTAGCCTATTGGTTAAGAAATTCTTTACCAAGAAATCTGCAGTGTTATCTTTAAGGAAGCACATATCAATATCTGTAAATCAGAAGACCGCATACAATATGTGTCATGTCATGACTCTCAGTAGTTTATAGCCAACTCTCTAATTGGACTCCTACTTGAATACAGAAAAGTACAGGAAACATTCAAACTCTTCCAGTCCTTCTCATTTTCATCCCCAGACTCTTATTTTCTTTCTCTCCATACTATTTTCTTCCTTGCCCGCTTGTAGTGGCACTGAGAAGCCAAGCTTACTGACTCAGCAGGATACACTAAACCATTTACAAGGAGCCCTTTTGCAGGGAAAAGGCAGGCTAATCACTTAGGCTGTCATGACTCTCCACTGTTGCTCCGTTACAGTAGAAGAAACAAGTGAGCAGTGGGTATTTGCAGCGCTTCACCCACTGACTTCTGTGTAACACTTACCTAAAAATATTCCACTTTATTCCAAAATACAGGTTATTTCACAAGAGAGGTTCATTATAATCCAAGTCCCAGACCTGACTATGTACTCTGTGTGCATATGTTGAAATTGCGTGGTTTCAGAAGAATCCAGAACAAATTTTTATTCCGTTGAACTCATCCAGTAAAAGGATAAACAAACCCCACTGATTCTGAGATACTGAAAAGTAAAATCAGAAAAGGCTTTTATCTATTTATTTAAAAAACTTCTTGCAAGAGAAAGACTTTAACCATACTGATAAATGACAGATTTAAAAGCCTCTTTTTCTATTATTTGAATGCTCTATCATAGTCCTGAAAGTATACTCTTTACCCTTACTGGAAAAGACAAACAAATAAGCAAGAAAAAAAAAATAAGTAA
Organism: Cariama cristata; assembly: GCF_000690535.1. Lineage (NCBI taxonomy): Eukaryota > Metazoa > Chordata > Aves > Cariamiformes > Cariamidae > Cariama > Cariama cristata. The sequence continues at coordinate 44,254 of NW_009632599.1, forward strand.
GAAATGCTCCATACCTTGCAGGACTGGACTCTCCACTATCTTGGTAGAAAAAAGAAGGAAACTGCATTTCAAAAGCTGCTAGAGGACTTATGATCCTAAGTTGTTCTAGTTGGACTCATGCCCTTAACCTAGTTTTTAGTCATTTTTTGAAATCTTCCCATGAATAGTATTTATTGGATCCATTGCTTGCTGAAGTAAATGGAATGTGGTTGCACAGGCATTGGATCAGTCTTACCATGAACAGATGTGTTATGGCTAGAGGGAAATTAATATAGGTGGGAAAAAATTGTAGTGAATCATAATTTCTCACTATATTCAGTTCAAGCTGTGTCCTGATGGATGTACACTACTTTCTAACACTGCACTACCCTGCCAGTACCACTGCAGAGCCTATCGCAGGGATACAGTTTTAGGAATGCTAACTCAGCCATTTCAAACTGCATCACTTTGATACACTTGTCTGCCTAAATACAGCCATCCCGCTTTGATCAGGCGGCCAAAATAAATGTGTCATGACGCTTTTTCTTTCTCTCAGTTCAGCTTCTGGACAGCAGATTTTAAGAGCATCTGGAGCTACAAAAAGACCTTAACCTTAATACAAGGACATTTTCCAACCAAATAAGTAGAAAACTCATAAAGATGCCATCTGGGTATTACAAAAGAATTAATTATTCAGATTTTAAAACTAGCTGCATTCACTCTTCAGAGAACTTTTATAGACCTATTAAGACAGAGATCTCACCAAGTATATTCTTTCTAGGTATTATATTTAGAGTCATGTGGGTTTAAAAAAAAAAAAAAATCACTTATCCTCTCTGTTCTGTTCTCCTCTGAGCTCTGAGTCCCTACTGGCTTGATATTTGTAGTTGTCTTGGTTTGGATCGATACTGAGCATGTTGGCAAGCACAGAAATAGAGAGACAAGCTAGCCTGACACACTTGTGTGTAAACATGTGAATAAACTTATAATTAACTTATATTGAATTCATATATGAATTAGTTTATTAAGCACTTAAAGAATAGAAGCATATTCTAACACATTTGTATGACAAAAGTACATTCCTGCCAATAACTATAGGGCTTTATAACTCCAGGTTGTCCTGCTGGAAGAAAGAGCAAACAGCTCCTAATCTCAGTGTTTTTTGATAAAGCCTCTGCATTCTGGAGTTTAAGGACAGTCAAATAATCTTGCCGTTCCTTACATCTTATAAGTATTAGTTTTTCAAGGAACATTTTTGGTCAAGAAAATAGTTAACTTCAGGTAGGTTAAAATCAAGAAAGCTTTTTTTGTGTGTGTTAAAGTTCTTCCATCACAGACTGGTCGATATTGGTACGGGCTTCTGGAGGTCATCTTACCCAGTCCTCCTGTTCAAGCAGGACCACCTAGAGCTGGTTGCCCAGGACCATGTCCAGGTGGCTTTTGAATATCTCCAAGAATGGAGATGTCACAACCTCCCTGGGCAACCTGTGCCAGCTCTCAGTCATCTTCACAGAGAAAAAGTGTTTCCTGATGCTCAGAGGGAGCCTCCTGTGTTTCAGTTTGTGCCAGTTGCCTCTTACCCTGTTGCGGGGCACCACTGAAAAGAGCCTGGCTCCATCCTCTTTGTATCCCCCCTTCAGGTATTTATATACATTGATGAGATCCCTGCCTGTTATTACAAACTTTATCAAACTTTTTGCTCAATATTGTCTACTCTCAATAAGCCAAAAAAATGGTTCGCTATGCTGATGTGAAGTGAAGCCTAGATTATGACTGCCCAGCTGTTAGCAATGTGTTACAAGTAATCTCACTTGTTAAGAAAAATGCACACCTCCTTTACCTAAACAAATATTTCCTCTGAAAGGTCTTCACTTTATAATGAAGCCTTCCCTTTGGGATGATTATGCTGTTTACCTGGCTTGTAAACCCTTACAAGATCTTGAATTTTGAAGAATTTCCATCAAGGACTGTCTGGAATCAAAACATTGTGATTATGGTGAATTTTTTTTTTCCTCCAAATCTTCAATACATTCTTGTGAAGCCCCCAAATGATTGTGTGTGTGTAGAGGGAATCAAATGTTGAGTGACATATATCGGCTCTATTTTCAAATATTTTATTTTTTTTTAGAGAGGGTTTACTTAATTTCTCGTTGCATCCTATCTGTTTTGATTATGTTATGGATATAATTTTATTAAGTAATTCTTAATAAACCCAGAAGTAGAAGTGTTTACATTCACGCACATAAATTTTGCATAAAAATCCAATCACTCCATAGGTGATATTGCATGCTTAAGAACTGAAAAATCATGTTAACAATTTGTGTGCATATTGTGCAACAATATTCACACCATTCCCAAAAATTCCTATGGTATCTTTTCCAAATAAGCTTTCTTTCTATTTTATCCATTTGATAATGGTCTAGAAGGTATAATTAAAAGCTACAATTTTGGAGGAAAAAATAATCCCCCAAGCCATTTTCAGCCTCCTGTGATGTACTTACTATTCATTAAAAATGGTCTCTAAACTCTACATAATACTTGAACATTGCACAGTAGTTTTTTTCCAGAGAAACAAGCATCTTCCTCGCCCACCAGACTTTTACGCTACATTTGCCATTTGAAGTTTTGTAAGAAATCCAGAACACTAGCTTTGTAATCACTTGATCAGTAAGTCCACGATCCTTTCACTTTCCTTTTCCTTTCTCTCGTGGTTCCTGAGAGTTTACAATGATGTGAAGACTACAATATTATCCATCTGTTTTTAAGCAAAAAATTAAAGAAAAATAATCTATGTACAAAACAATGAAAGGCTTCATTACACATCAGAGTACAAGTAAACAAGCTTACTGAAAATGGAGCAAATGATACTTTACTATCCAAAAGTTTAAATCTACTGAAAAGCAATTCTGTTTCCTTTGGACAATACTTCTAACAGAAAGAGCAAAAATCTTGTATTCGGCTTTGTGCCAATCCAAAAACAAGACAGGGAAATTTATTCTGCTAAAGATTAGACAGAAATAAATACAGAAAATAGTTTTTCAGTTTTTTTTGAGTGGGTAAGGTATGAGCGTTTGAGTGGACTTCTTACTCTATTGCAAGTTTAGACAAAGTGCAACCCTTCTTTTCCTGTTGGATATTCAGAAATTAACCATGAAATTGGAGAGGTGGGGGGGGGGGGGGGGGGCGGAGAAAACAGGAGAATGAAGCAGCTGGAGTTTATTACCTCACAAGAACCATTTGATGGGAATAAAAGGAAGAGTCTAAGAAGAGGCAGAGAAGCTAGTCAAAAAGCTAGTGCAGATTTGGAAGAGATTATTTCATCATATTCATAGTTTAAAAAAAAATAAAATCAGGGTTCTGCCTATATTTAGGAGTGCAAAATAATATAGGATTTTCTGCAATAAAGAAAGCAACAGTAAGCTTTAGTAGTCATTTTTCACTGCATTTTAGGAAATATCAGACAGAAACCCTATAAATAATATATTGTCCAATAAATTGTAAATTGTACCACAAAAAAAAGTCTCCTTTCTTACACAAGGGTCACTGAAAATCAATACAGGTCTTTCTAAAAAGCTGTCTATGATGTTTTAACGCTTGTAGGTGATGGTTCAACTTGTTACAGTTTATGGATAAGTAATGTACAAGAATCACACAAACACACACATAAAGCACTGAAATAAATGTCTGGTAGTATTTCTGGAAGGAGCTGATAAAAATAACTCTGGATCTTCTGATAGATGTTGATTTTTATTTTCTTATTCAGTGTTGAGGTATTAAGCTGTGATGCTGGGACAAGAGTTGCAATTATAAACAGTGCTAAAAGGACAGATCAGTTTTGATAGGAAATCCTGATCTGATAGTTTCTTTGTTGCTTTAGGCTCCCATGTATTGGGTTGAACACTGTCTCCCTACAATATTCCTGTACCCAAGCAGGGACATTACGGTCTGGATGGGTGAACCACCAGATCAGTAAAAACTTGATGATTCTTTGTCTCAGCAGATAATGGCTAATGGGCTGCAGCCTACCTGGAGGACAGTAACAAGAAGAGGGACCACCAGGTCTGTCCTGGGACCTGCTCTGCTTAAGACCCTTATCAGTGACCTGGAGGAGGTGAGGGAGGGCACGCTTCTCACGGCTGCAGGCAAAATCAAACTGGGGGAACCAGTCCTCATGACCAACAGTAGGGTTGCCAACTGGAGGGAGCCAGACTGGCTGGAGAAACGGACCAACAGAAACCCAATGAAATTTAGCAAGGACAAATGCCAAGTCTTGCTGTGGGAAGGAAGGACGAACCTCCTGCATCCGTACAGGCTGGGGAGCAGCTCTGCTGGGAAGGCCTTGGGGTTCTGGGCTGGCAGCAAGCTAAGCATGAGCCAGCAGCCCCCCCTGGCAGCAGAGATGCCCAGCAGCATCATTGGCTGTATGAGTGCACAGGTGTTAAATCAAGGAAAGGGATTATCCCCCTCTACTCAGCACTCATCTAGAGTACTGCGTCCAGTTTTGGGCCTCCTAGTACCAGACAGACATTGATAAACTGGGATGAGATCAACAGAGGATCAATCAGGATGGTCAGGGCTGGAGCACTTACCTGGGAGGCTGAGGGACCAGGGTTTGTTCAGCCTGGGGAAGAGGCACCTGCCCGTATTGACAGGGAGGTCACTGGGGAGATGGAGACACACTGTTCACAGTGGACTGTGGCAGGGTGGGAGACAACAGGCATAAATCGAAACAAAAGAGGTTCAGACTGAATATAAGGAGAAATTTTTGCCTATGAGGACAGGCAGGCAGCGGAGCGAGTTGCCCATAGTGTCTGTGCCAGCTCCATCCTTGAGAGTGTTCAAGATCCCACCGTATCAAGCCCTGAGCCGCCTGGTCTGACCTCAGAGCTGACCCTGCTTGTGCAGGAGGTTGGACTAGAGACCTCCAGTGGTTACCTCCGATCTGAATTATCCTGTAAATCCATGATCCTATATAGTAATTATTATGAAAAATGACCAACAATGCTAATACCTGAATTATAAGAAATTACCTTTTCAGTATTTTGCTTTGCCTATAATACTCAAGAAAGTACATTACCTTAGGCACAATAAACAAATGTTGTCACCTATACAGTGCATTTCATTGCTATGCATTTAATGAGACCGTGTGCTTTACTAACTTCCTACTTTAAATAAAACAAATTGCCTGACTAAAACAGAAGACTAACTTGTATTAACACACCCTGATGAGGATGGGGAGTGATCTCCTCCTACCTTTCTCATCCTGTGATAATTTATACTCTTTTGACCTACTGGTAGAAATTTGCACTTCTGAACATCTTCACAAATTGCTTTGCATACTTAATTCAGTGATCTGACAGCAGTGTCTAAGGGTAATTTGCTCTGTCTTTACTCTTGCTAGGAGGCCCTCAGCAGAAAGCCTCTCATCAACTCCAGGGGTTCCTGTCTGTGACAGTCCAAATGGAAAAAGGAAAGTATAATATGCTGTGATCGCCTTTTGTTTTGATTTTACTTGTCTCATGATTAATTAGGAACACACGAACTCAAGATTAAAATGCCCATCCTGGGGAATCAAATCTAGCATGCACAGCCTATCACAAATTTAAATCTTTGGAAAGGAGATTTCAAACTCCTGTCTGAAAACTGCTCTAGAATCTGCTGCTGTAAAACATCCTAAATTTCTATCCTAAATTAAATAGTGCCCATTTTATGCCTGCTTATTCTTTGACAAGTAGTAACGTATGAGTAAAAACTTAGAATCACCCATCATAAGAGCACACATTTTGAACACTCTGAAGATAGTCTATTTACCAGTAACTGGTTTTCTTCAAGTTATATAGTAACATGCTCTGTAGCTAATTTTTTCTTCTGTGTTCTCTAAGAATACAAGGTTGGCAACAAATGCCAATCACATCCCTCTTTCATTAAGGCCTCTGTCAAAATAAGCTTTCTATTCCCTGATTATTTTAATAGCCTTTTCCTGCACCTTCTCTAGTTCAAATTCATCTTCCTGAGATATGGTTGTTTAGAACAATCCCTAGTATCTCAGTTATATAGGGGCACATACTGCTACTAATGTCATTATTAGACCAGTTCTTCAGACAGTGTTTTGCTGTCTTTTTTTGGAAGGGTAGGGGGGTGTGTGTCCTTTTAAATTGGTCTGATGGCTATCAGAAAACTCACTAACTGGTTGAGAAACATGGGACATTGCCATTGCTTCCTGTTTTAATCAAAGCTCTGCCTTGAAGTATAAAACAAAAACTGGAGGGAGAGATTTTCTATAAACTTTTTCATAAAAACTAGCAGTGCAAGATTTATGTAAGTGGAAGTATCTGTGCTCCAATATTGCTACTATATGTTTTAATTAAATTATTATTGCCCAAACATCACTATTGTTGACAGGCAATTCTATCGATTGGTGTCTTTATATTTACATCTGTATTTTAACACATATTAAAAAAAAAAATTGTCAGTATCTGTGTCAGAAGAATGCTTGCAAAGAGAAGCACAGAACTGAAAGGACCTTTCTAGCAGTTTAGATTGACATGGGGGAACAGAGAGACTGCTGACAGACAAGAGCAGGGGACTTTTTTTTCTTTCTTTCTTTTTTTTTTTAAATAAGCATAACAGTATCCATCTGTTCCTGGATTTAGAGTGCAGATGTACTCTAAGAAGTAACTTTGTAAAATTGGTATCATGGGGCTCTGTGTTCATTCTCCCAGTGACCCAAGAGCACATTTGCTCAGTTGGCGAGTTTTAAAAAAGAAAAAGACTATGAAAAAGGTCTTAACTGCTAGCTTTGCACGTATCCTGAGATGTAAAAGTCAAGCAGAAGTCTACTGTGTATTACTGCTAGCAGTAAGGATTCTGTAACTGCAATTAAATTAACATTGCTGCTATCTAATCTAGTGATTCATTCAGCTCTGTCAGATGTCTGTTGGCTCTGCAGTGTGAACAAGTGTTTGTTTTTCTCTTCAGGTTGTTGAACACCATGAACTCAGTGCAATATGAGACATGCCAATAGCTTACTTGGAAAATTTGTATGGAAACAAGATCTCTGTTTTGTTCAGGCATCGCTACCTACCTGCTTCACATCTGAAATTACAGCCTTCTCCCAACCCAAAATATCCAAACTATACAACCTACATCTTCATTCATGACTTCTTGCATCCCATTAACCAAACTCTGCTTTTGTTTCATGTGTTTTTTCTCAATATTGCTTATTCTTCCCAACTAATCCTTAAACTAAAGATGATAATTTAGAAGGAATGTCAAATCAAATAGCAATTATTTCTTTACAACATTCTTATTTGTCATTCTGCTGCATATTGTAGCTTTTTCTCAGCCACAAAACCTGTATATGCATTTACTATCTCTACTAATCTGTTAGAAAAGAAATGGCTGAAATATACTCCATTTCTCACAGGATAAGTATTACTGTAGATTTCTACCTTTGATGTCAAAGAAGTCTTAAAAGTGTTTTCTTGAATGTGTTTTTAGAACTACCACTTTTCAAAACAAGCAGTCTATAATACATAGGATAACCTATGTAAAATTACTGGAATAGAAGAAGAAATGCCTCAGAAGTGGCCATGCAATGAAGAGACATTTCCCCTTCATTTCTTGAAATGCTCACTAAGGGCAATCTGTCTTATTCGACACGGGACAAGCAGTGATCCACTACGAACAATTCTCCTGATCACATAACAACATAGTAGTAAAAAAGAAAGGTAATGTGAGAAAAAGGGATGAGATCCTTTGTCATACAAAAGAACACCACCACAATGATATCATTATTAAAATCAGGGGTAAAACATCGAAGGCTAACTTTGGGTCACACATGGGAACCACAGGATTTCTTTGCATACTAGAAGAGTCTTTTGAGAAAACCATGAATAAAAAAGTTTATTTGGAAAGATTCCTTAAAAAGCCATGGATCTACTTAATAAGGAGTGGTGATCCTTGTCTGCAAACGTTTGACTATATAGTGCTAATTTAACAAGCCATCATTCCAGTCTCCGTAACACAAGCAATACTCTGTGATCTGTTAAATGATCCCCGATATTTATGTCACAGTTGATTTAACAGGAAATGTGCTACTTCCTGGAATATAATGCATGCACACACTTCAACAGCACAGCACAATGCAATCTTAGAGATTACTCTGCAGCCATTGATTATGTGGAAAATAACTGAGGCTCATACTTGATGCTTACTGCCCTTGCACTATTTTGGGGAGGGGAAAAAGCCCGTCAGCTAAGTTAACCGTGAACGGTTACTTTAATAATCAGGCTGGCAAATCACACGTGAAATCTGATGTGGAAGTATTAATTATGTCACTCTTTTCTTGCAAATCTGCTGTAATAGGCAAATATTAGACAGAAAAATATGTTTAGTAGTTTTAGCCAAGACAGTTTTATCTTATGCTGTTCTTCAGGTTTCCTCACTCCCTGCTGCAGGGTTGTGGCTCTCAAAGCTCCTCAGGCAGTAGGGGACATCATTCCACACATCATCTGCTCCATTTGATCACCAACCACTAGTTCTTCTCTTGGAAATCCTGATGTTATTTAAGGCCCTTCCTTCTGTGAGCTTTTTTTCCCAAATTCACCATCTCCTGAGTTCCACCAGTATCTTAATTTGGATGATTTTCCATATTTCTCCTCTGATATACAGTGTGTACTCTCCTAGAACTTTTTCCTTGCTCCCCTTCCTTTTCTGTTTATTCCTGTACTTATCTCCAGGACTTTAATGAAAAAAATAACGATGAGTAACTTAAGGTTTTCTTTCCACTCTAAAATAACTGTCCAAACAATAGTCTTTCTCTGCAGCCTAAACTTGACAAATAACTGAATTCCTACTTTCATCTTCCATTCCCCTGCCTGCCTTTGGTGATCAGAAAAGGTTTCTTTATATTCCCTGGTGCATACTCCTATCATCTGGTTCTCCTTTCAGAACCTAGATCCAAACTGATTGAGAGGTGAGATTACTCACAGTTGGTTTTAGGTATCTACATCACTGCTAGTCACCTAAAGTTCCCTTAAAGTCTGTAGAAAGAGAATCAGGCATAGTTATAGAGCATTTCAGAAAACTACTTTCGATGTCTTCCTTAAGGCAAATTAAATACAACACACAGTATCTAAATCAAATGCTTTTATCCTATTGAATGTCACTGTGATCTGGCCTGCTCTTTATGCACATAGTTTAAATAGTAATTTAGATTTTTACTATTACACATCTTAACTATGCAATTATTTTCCAGTCTGGCCTTGACAGAGTAGAATTGGTCTTTTGTGAAGATGTAGACAAGGTAATCTTGCTGGCTAATTTCTTTGAACTAACAGTTACAGTTAAAAGTTTTAGGTTTTTAACCCTAAATGCTTTGCTGAGTCAATCCAGATATATCTGGCATCTTTAACATGCTACCTATGTGGTCACATCAGCTTTTAGATGATTTTTATTCTTAGTATTTCTCTCATATCAAATATGCAAGAGAAAACCTTCCTGTAAGCTCCTTCAGTCTAACATCAGTGTCATGCACATGGAACAATCCTCAGTGACCGAACTTCCTTTCTTGTTTTGTTATTTATTCAGCCCCTATTTATTTATTTACATTACAAATGCTTCCCAAAAGTGATCGTTTTTAATATAGATGTCTATACAGCCTCTCCATTTGGGTCTACAGTTTAATAATAATTATTTTGATAATAAAAACCTGACGATCTATAAAAAGTGCAACAATCTATTGGATACTACATTGCTATATTGGTTAGGGAGATAAAAAAAATCCGGAGTTTGGTCCCGTAACATACTAAGAACCATGAAAAGCCAAATACAAATTCACCATTTTCCCATAATAATGGTCTTGAAATTTATCAACAACTTAAACATTTATCCGAAATAGCTTGGGTTAGCAACTCCTCTCCCCTCCCTGAAATCAACATGTTTCCTGTTTGGTACGAGGTTACTTCTCAGGGCAAGTGCTCCCATCCACAGTGGAGACAACAGAACCTAATGGGATAGCCAACAATCTCCTGATTTAGAGCGGACTTTAGGAGAACACATTGAAACACTCTCTAGGAGCCATGTACTTCCACTTAAGAACAGCATGAAACAGCTGCATATATTCATCCCAAAAAACATACACAGAAAGAAAAATATGTAGGAAAAAATTACAATCTTTAACCCTGAAACTTCCCAGACTAGGGAATGCTTTGCTTATTTACCTCGCAGCTAAACTTACATGGAACTGGAGGGAAGATGTGCTCTACAGATGTATCGCTGCTTTTAGTACGAGTAAAAATTTATGATCCTACTGTATGACAGCAGTTATTAGCTTGTTTCTTTTTTGTCCATTCAGACACCATCTGAAGGTAAATACAGGATTAAAAAATAAACTGCTGCTTTTTTTGCTCATGGGTCCAGATATCCTGGACTTTATCTGAGTGATTTTATGAATGAGTCAGAGAATTTTCAGTACAAACAAGCTTCTGGAATAGTTTTCCTTTTGGAGAATGGAAATCTATAGGTAAGAGTGAACAAAAAATGATCTAAGAATACTTCTGCAAAATCCAGGAACTCCACATTAGGCCCACATAAATGGGCCCATAAATTAGAAAAAAATGTAACTTTACCTATGAGATTGTATTACAGTTAATGTTATTTTTAAAAACCCTTACTGATTACTATAGAAACCTGTTGGACTAATTTTCATAAATACCTCAGGGCTTTTCCATGTAAACCAAGGTATACGCACATAGCACTACTGATTACTATTATGTAGCAATAGTAAAGTAGTAAATAGTAAAATGGTCCAGAAAAAATACTGGACCATTAAATCTTCAAACATTAAAAACTTGGTCTTTCCTTCAATCAATGCTCATTCAAACAGAGACACAAAAACTCCAATTAAACAAAACTAGCCATCCCCTTGGTTTTCATTTTTATTCAACTTGTGTTTGCTTCTAACTTGATCCTGACTTTTGTGCATGCTTGGAAAATGCCTATTGAAACATGGTCTAGATTTAAGATCCGAAGCCTCTGGGGAACTACTAGACCAGGGTTTGGTTTTGTCAGTCCTCCCAGATGACCCCATTAGTCTGTGAGAGGCAGGTTAAACAGCTGCAATGCCCCGCAGAGACCTGTCCTCGGACGCAGTGCCCAGATGCACATCGCACCTTGATACGGGTGAAGGATCCTCGTGGGCGGACAGACACAGAAGGGTCTGTGCTCTGCTTGGGAACTCGTCCCATGTCCCCACGTTCAGAGGGGAGCTACGGTCTTAAACACTGCCTTATATGCCTTAAATACTGCCCTGCAAGGGAGGGGACACAAAGTCTCCTCTGCGGAGCCGCACCGCCTGCAGCCCTTGCACCCTCCGCCTGCCATCACCCACCTGGTGTGCTTGCCATGGGGGCGTCCCACACCAAGCCTCCCGCTCCTCCCCGAAACATGCCAGTAGGAAAAGGTGATAGTGTTTCCCCTTGAATTCTTACCCCTCGCTACTCTTGTGGCTAAGGAGTCTTGGGGAGGGTGCACGCTGGGCCCCCTCTCCCACCTCCGTGGGCAGATGTGAGGCTGTCGGGTGCGGGGCACCTGCCCCAGGCCAGGGAGGGGTGAGGGGGCTTGGAGGAGAAATGATTGCTCCTCTGTAGGTAAAACTAAGCAACTTTAATAATAATAGCCTGACTTGTGGTCCCAAGTAAATTAGTGGCTGTTAAACACAAGACCCAGGGATCACCATTGCCAGCCCCGTTTTCTGAAAGCAAAAAATCTAACTTACAGTGAGTTAAAAAAAGCATTCTTTAAGCTATATTGATTTTCATTTTGTCAATATGATGACCCCACATGCATCAGGGAGCAGACATGTGGTAAACTCAGAGAGTGGGGGGCAAAATTTAGAAAAAAATTAATAGAAATATTCAGAAGGCAGAAAAGTCTAAACAATCCACATGCAGCAGGGTTTATGCTATGTTTTTCTAAGAAGGCACCTATCTTCCTGACTGAGAGCAAATTTGTATTGCTTTGCTTTTTTACCTTTTTAGAAAAAAAGTATTGTAAATTGGAATAAAATTATGTGTCAAGGTTTTAAACCATATGCAGGGATGATTGCGATGGATAGGCGATGAAAGCTGTAATCATTCTAAGTGGTGTATGACAGACCTGAAGTTTTATGAACGGACAAGAAATTACTCCCTCTCTCTCATACCCGCCCATCCTCTTCTTGTATCCTGTAAGGCTGCCTTATGAATACCTGATTCACACATTCTTGTTAATAACTTGACTATATGCAATTTTACACAATGTGAGTGGTAGCAGCACTAGTAACCTGCTAATAAAGTATTTAAAGAACATTTTCCAGTTACATGTCCAACTCCTTCTCCCTCCTTCCCTTTCCAAAAGTTGCTACCACCAGAAGAATTAATACTTACCTTCACAACCTAAAAGTTATTTAGATCTAGAGTCTGCCACTGTACTGGCCCACCAGCAGTTCATGAAAACCCTAGACTGAGGGACCCCGCAGCTGAGCCCGGGCTGTGGGCGGTAGCGTGACTCCTGGAGCTGGGTATCATTTCTGTCTGCAGCGGAGTTACAGAATCGGGTCCCTCAGAGATCACTGCTGCAACAGACCGTATGGTGCTGCTTATCTGCGCCTTTTCTTATTTGGCCTAGAGACACATTTCTCTAGTTTATGCAAAGCAAAAGTCAATGAAACAGATTCTTCTCCCATCACATTTTAGTTTCACTTGGACTTGTTTTTTCCCCTGCTGCAATATATTTTACTTTTTTTTTTTATAACATAAAGAAAGCAAAAAAAAAACCCCAAAATAAACATATGCAAAAAAACTTGCCTTTGGTTTTTGGAAAAATTTCTCTGAGATGATATATTGCCTCGTGCACTAATATACACTGTTTGAAGGAAAATAATGGGTGCATCGTTTCAACAATAGAAAATTACTTTAAACATTTAAATAACTGAAACGTAGTAACACACACGAAAAGACAGTCATCTTGGTTAGTTAAAAGGCACAATAATATTTCCCAACAGTACTAACAATGTTGAACTTCTACGGTGATGGTGAAAGACAGTCAGGTAGCAAGGATGATTGAAAAACCGTGTACAGGTGGTAATGGCAGATGTAGGTGGAAAGTGTCAGAAGTAGGCAGTCAGGAATATTTTGGAAAGATGCACTCTACCTGTGTAGCCCAGTGAATTGTCGCCATTATCAGAGGTGGGGAGTGGTGTCCCGCTGTCGTTCCCCCTCTCTAGGTCGTCGGAGTCTGTCGGAAACAACACCAGAGCTGCTGATGGGGTCACAGGAGTAACAGTAGTTGCCATTTCGATCACAACACGTCCAGACACAATTAAATCCACACACGACAGCAAGAGCCACAGTGCCAGTGCACGGCACACCTCATCCTTCCCCCGCCTGCCTGGTGGTGCCCAGCGGAAGGTGGCCGGGAACATCGCCCAGGGTCTCCAAAACGCTGCCCGCTGCCCCTCTCTGCCCACTCCCAGCCTGGCTCTGCAGCCCGCCAGGCGCGGTGGCCACCCTGCCAACCAGCCAGCGCGGGCTGTGGTGAGCATATGGGGACGGGAAGGCAGGGGAGCTGAATGCTAGCATTGCTAATTTTCCACCTTATTGTTAATCAAAGCTATTGACTGTGATCACTCCCCATCATCGCTTCATCTCCTGGCAATTACAGACTCAGGGGACTTCACCTCTTTGTGGGGAGGAAGCAGGGGGGGATGACTGTGTCTTGGCAAGCGCGGGGGGGCTGCTCTACCTCTTCTGGAAGATGTGGCAGGGGAAAGGAGTAGAGCTCCTCTATGAAAAGGCAATAGTTTAGCAGCATAAGGAGCAAGATGCATTTTCTGAGCTGAAAGATGCTTGCAAAGAAACACTCCATTTTAATGTCACATTTAAAAAAAAAAAAAAAAAAGGAAGGCAGCTGGTCAGCTAAACACATAAATGAACACATGTTTCAAGACTCCAAGATAAATTGCTGATCAAAACACCGCAAAGCACCATGAAGATAACTCATAATAATGAACTAAATAATTCAAAGCAAAAAATAAAATAAAACTCCCACTGGCTTTGAAAACAAAACAGCACAACCCAAAGGAATTTGTTGTCAATATTACTACATCTTTTTACTCTTGTCTATACAGCTTAATGTAAAATTGTTTATTAAACTTAAATTCTATTTTTAATTTACTTTTGATAGTGCACTGTTCAACAGATAACACCTAAAAAGAAAGATTCATATTTTGTTTAGAGAAAACTGCAAGAAGCAAATCTCTTTGCAGGAATATCACTTCCACAACAATAGGCTGCTTATTTCTTTTTCCTGTTGACAGGTGTCAGATAATCTATTAATTATTGTAAGGACCCTGAATAGGAAAGATATGTTTTGCTGTCTCACACAGAGACATATTCTGGACTTCTATAATAACTGAAAGTAACTGTTCCTTTTCAATAAAACATACATGCGGCTAAAAATCATTCTGAAGTTTCACAAAACATCTAAAGCAACTATGTATGAAATCAAAGCAGAAAAAAACCATACATGGATTTTTTTTTTTCTGGATGTTTAATTTTACTACCTCAGTCAATCTAATTTTTAAAATATGATGCCAAACATTCTTATTCTCCATTTGTTTTCTAATCAATCTTATAGAGACAGCATCCTTACAAATCAAAATCTTTTTAATGAATTACAAAAGAAAAACAAAAAGAAAACCAAAATCCTCAAGACCAATCTGCTTAAGGGGACTTGTTGGAAGAAATGTTTCTTTAAGAAAGTCAAATAAAGACTTGATAGGATGCCTTTTAAAATACTGTTGTGCAAATTAAGAAAATGAAAGACTGAACAACAACAAAAAAATCCCAAACACCAAGATGGTGTTTCATCTTGGCAGATGAAAAAAGTGAAATATGTTCATTTATTGGTCCATTCATCTTTGCTGGCTCACTAACGGCCAGTGTCACGTACATCTTTAAAATCTGCTCTGAAAATGGCTGTAGAGTGACTGGATCAACATTCTGCTTCTCCAGATTGCTCACTTATTTGCATTCAAGGGTTGATTGGGTCAGAGTTTTGAATTACAGCAGTAAAGGACAGAAGGACGGGACTTTTTATTAAATTAAGTGGCAGAGGCTGTGCCTACTTTTTTTAGGGCAAATGTTTACAATCGACTACAGAAAGCTCAGACTGAGCCTCCAAGCTGATCATCATTTTGAGAGACTGATTGCCTTCTAGGAGATTTAACCACACACTACTCAAAATGATGAAGGAGGAAGAAGACTCATTGAAAGCTACTGGAGCATTCTACGCATCAGTGTAACGTCTGGTGTCATGGGCAAAATATAACTGCATAATGAGTTGATCTTTTTTACCCAGGATAGGATACTCCCTCAGATATGGCACTCCCAGCAATGGACCACCCTCCTCGTAACACCTCAAAAAAACAACAGATGCTAATGTCCTTTAGCAAGGCTCACTTAGGAGTTTAAATAGGAGCAGTCTCCATTTCAGAAATTCTGTGCATTCAGTACAGCCAAGAGGACATGAGAGCAGCAGCTTTAAAAACTAGGCTACAACTACTTGCAGCCATTTAGGCATGAAAATCTTGGCTTCAATTCCCTTTGCTGACAGAAATGAGGGGATTAGTCTCTTTTTAACACTACTGATATTTACATTATATCTGTTACTGACAATGCACTTTTTATTTACAATCCAAAAAACACACAGACATCATTCACTTATTCTTTGAGAAATGCTACTTTTCCACCTGACATAGAACATTCAATTAATGTTAAATTATGGGCTTTGGCTGGAAATCACTTTCACTAGTGATAATCGCTGAAGTTCAGTTCTTGCTGTGGGTCAATTCTACCCATTTCACTGAACGATAAGTCTGTGCCCAAGTCGTACATTTCGGGTTGTGGCCCCCTGCACTGGGCTGAATTTAAATTCAGCTCTGTCACAAGATCCAGCTTTCCCTTTCCTTGGGAATCCCTGTTGAAACTTAACAAAAAAAAGTACTATTGGTTTAAATGGCGCATTTCACCATGAGACTGCTGTGAAGGAACTCTGTTGAATGGGTGGTAAAGGTCTTGAATATTAAGACACGATGTAGATATTATGACTACCGTGCTGTAGGATCAGGTAATTTTCCACTTGGCTCTGCTAAACATTATGAACTCTTTTACATTATTACACTTTTTGAACTAGTTGCAGTGCCAAAAAAAGTGCGGGGAATGAATTATATAACCTGCAACAATTCACTTGATGTGTGAAAAATTTACAGCATGGTTTGAGTCAAAGTGGAGGCTGAACTTGGTGCTTCATCCCTCAGAGAAATGCCATAATCACTCTATAACAGGTTTCACAGAACTAAGAGAGAGATATCCCTCAAAACAACTCTCCAGTAAGGCTGAACATCTTGGTTGAATTTCTGTCTCAGTAGGACGAATTTAAACCAAGTTCTCTGATATTCTAGCTGCTCAGAAAAGTCTATTTTCAGTGAAATAAAACTTACACTTTAAAAAAAGCCTAAGCAGTAATTGGTCGATTCATTAAGTAAAAAACAAAAACCAAAACAGACCAAAGCAACAAAACAAGACCCAACATTTAATTCAACAGAAAATTACTTTTACCTGTAAGTACGCAAAACTTCAGGAAGAAGGTAAAAGGAGTTTCCCCCTCCGCTTTTTTTTTTTTTAATAGTCACGAACAGGTTTATTTTGGAAGAGGAAGATGAGAAGTGAAGCCTGGACTACCAAAGAGGAAAAAAAGGAGCAAGCCACTCCTTATCAATTGATACTACACTTTTATTTCACAGAGGCATTTGAGAGAGGTCTCATTTGAGAGGGGTAACCCCTTCTTCACGATGAAAACATCTCATTCCCTTTTTCCACAGCCATTACCAGAGTCACCATTCATAAGTTGGGCAACTACCTTAAGGCACTGAAAAAAACCCCAGCAAACATCTATTTT
>NW_009632600.1:0-67471 GCF_000690535.1 Cariama cristata
CGGGGAAAGCAGCTAATCATGTGAGGCGCACGTCAGGCACAACTTTTTTTTTTTTTTTTTTTTCCGCCAGTTTCCACTAAATTGGCCAAGTTTTCGGTACTGTGTGTTTATATTGTGCCTGGGTGGAGGCTTTTTCCACTGGAGGAAAAAAAATAGCGCTGTGGCTGCGCTGTGGAGGCTCCGAGCTCAGTACTCTCGTCCCCAGCTTCCCTGTATCTAACTTGAATTTCTCTGGAAGCCTTGCAGCTACCGTGCTGTGCTTTGGCTGGTTTTTTTCTTCTTTTGCAGCCCTTGTATCGCTGCGGTTTGAGCCTGGATGAAGGCTTGGAAAACAGGGCGGACTCCAGCATTTGTTTCTATGGTTGCATCAAATGTATATGCTCAGAAAAGTAAAATAAGAGTTTAATGACTTATTTGATGGCTTTCACTTCCTACAGCGCTACAAAACCTGTAAGTTGTAGGAGTGCCTTCATAAAGGTCAGGGTATTTGCACAGTAATCTTGAAGTAGTTTCATTATTTGAACTTAATGAGTGGAATGATTAGTGGTTTAACTCTTCTGTGAATATTTACTCATATTCTGTCTGGATTTGGTGTTAAGAGTACATCATGTGAAAAAAAAGTTTTTAATAGTTTTCCACTAAGTCCTTAAAGTTTGGGGATTTTTTTGTGAGGGACAAAGGGGGGATTTTTCTTCCTTTAAACATCAAGCCTGGTTTGTAGCATGCATCTTAGGAAAACAGGGACCCCTACCCGTGTCAGTGCAGGGCATTTGACCAGACACATCTACTTGGACAGCCTTTTATTATGGTATATGTAGCATTGCTTATAGGCTTGAGGGTAACTTCCTTTTAGTAAAAGCATGGAAATTTGCAATTCTCTTGTCTATTCCACAGAGACACAAACTTTAATTCTTGATCTTTGTAAAAGAAATATTTCATTCTTTGCAAACCAGTTACTCTTGTCTTCATGCAGTAGAATTTTCTACTGCCTGAGGTAACGCTTGGGGCTGGGTTACTATCTGTGGTGGATGGTGGTGGGTTGAAGTCATTGGAACAATGAGGTCTTGTACTAGGTAGGCTTTGTCCTCCAATTTCCATGTTCAGAGGGCTGCTTTCCATTTCAGTAGTATTCTTTGCCTGTGCATTATGAAGCCATGAAAGACTGGGAGTATTAAGGCTTTGTAGTCTGAAATTCATTTTGTAAAAGTAAAAAATAAGTTGAAGAGTTTGCTCTGCTTCTCATGGCAGGTGTCTGTTCTAAGTTTTGTTGCGCCACGAAGGCCAGGTTGGATGGGGCTTTGAGCAACCTGGTCTGGTGGAAGGTGTCCCTGCCCAGGGCGGGGGGTTGGAATGAGATGGTCTTTAAGGTCCCTTCCAACCCAAACCATTCTGTGATTCTATGAAATAACGATAAGAAATGAAAATGCCTATCAATCATGAAATGTCAAGTGTCAATTGACATTAGTTATACGTACAACTAAAGGTTCAGAGTTCACAAAGGCTGCACAGCACAGTGTACCTAAGTCCAATTTAGTCTAGATACATCAATGAAGAATAAAACCTTTGAAGAAGGTAAGTTATTTTTGGAGTCTTGATCACTGAAGTACTTGTTCTTGCTCAGTTACGGGAAGATATTTTTTTTTTCCCCAAAGACCTGAGGGATTTTTTGTGTTCCATGTCCAGGACAAAAATGTTCATTCATTTTGTGGGAAAACTACAGCATGCCGTAATGTGCTGTGCAGACTGGTCTCTCCATGCCTGTGTTTGTCTGCTTTCTTTGGAGGAACGCTGCTGTCTGAACAAGCTGCCTTTTCTTACACATCTGTACGTGTAGTGGTCTTTGTTAATGCACAGATGCACATAGTACACTCTCTTCCTGCTCGATGAACAAGCTGCATTGGAAATGCTACCCATGTTTGATAATTCAGGAATCTGGAAAGAAAGCAATAAGAATAATTGCTGCTTGCATGCTGTGGACTGATCTGTTTTGGTTTGCTACTCCTAAATTTTTCCCTGAATGTGAAGCTGGGAGTATTTTGTGTATCCATTTGTAAACTGCCAGGAAGAGATTGCTTGCTGCTGGTGAAGGTGTGGCTGCTGTGCGCTGTATCTGGAGTTCCATTCTGCCAATGTACATGTGTGACTTGGAGCACAGGAATAGTATCGCCAGCTTCAGTTGCACTTCAGAGGATTAGGTCTCATGTTCTGAAGTACAAATGCTTTTTCAGAATCGGGTCCTAAGCAGCTCTTTGGCTTTGAGGTTACTTGTGAGAACAAGTTCTCTCAGTGTTTTTGCAAATGTCCCTGCACACGTTCCAGTGCTGCTGTTGCTTGCTCTTTTGTTCTCCCTCTCTCCCACCCTTTCTCTTTCTTTTTTTTTTTCCCTCTTTCTCTTCTCCCTGTCTTTGGTATCTCCATGGTGTTACTGACTCAGAGTTCAACACAGATGTTGTGTAATTCTGTTTTTTGTCAGGAGTTTAAATTTAGTGGGGCAGATGTGAATATAGTCTGCTGACCAGAGCTTACTCCTTCCATTTAAGTGGACAATCTGAAGCATTACCAAACTTAGAGAGGTGTTTTGAGGAGGCATCTTTATAGTTATACATTTGCATCAGCTCTGCACTTATATTCATCCACTCAGAATATAATTTGCATCCTACTGCCCTTGAAATTTTGGTAAGGATGTTGTGAAAAAATTACACATTTCTTACATGATGTTAATTTTAAAGCACAATTTGAACTGGGATCTCTGTGTGGTCTTCAGTGGCCGCAAAGGTTTTCCATTTACCAGTGAACAGTGTTGTGCTTTATCTGCAAGATGACTGTTCTTGTGTGAGAAATCTTAAGGCAGTCTTTCATTTATTCTAGCACGTGACCTTCTGGGCTCTCTTCTGTCTTCTGAAAATAGCATACCTTCTCTGTTGGTCAACCTGTGTGCTGGAAAATATTCTCCATTTCCATTCTTTCCACTCCAGTTTTCCTGTGCCATCTTGTAAACAGATGGCTGCTTGAAAAAAAAAAAAAGACACATACCACCACCTCTGTGCTAGGCAGAGGGCTTTCCAGTGATGAGACGCTACTTCTGTTGCTGCAGAGCAGTGTTGTGGAAGGGGGTAGCTCTTCATCTGTGGGAAATCTGACTGGTCAGAACTTACCGTGAGCAACTACGGAGCAGGGGTAGCCAGGAAGAACTCTTGAGTCGGTTCAAGTATGGTCTTTTGTTTGCTGATAATGAATGCTTTGTATTTAACAGTGGCTAAATATGGGATCTTGTGGGTGGGAAATTTTTTGTGTACTTGATGGGAAAAATTAAAAGGAACCTCATTAAGTGACTGTTGTTGATCTTGCAGATAATGCTGTTGCCAAGATATGTGGCCACATAGCATGAAATTGTGAAGCCAAGTTGTCTCCTGGGAGAAGATAACGTGACTTTGAGGTGCTGGTTAGAAATATCTAGCCTGATGAGATTGTATCTTCTCCTCCTGCAAACTTTTTCTAGAGCAGAATAAACAAAACCAACAGAGAACGTGAATTTCCTCATTTGGAGGGGCATAAATTCTAAAGCAAGATCATCTCTTGCTTTGAAGTCTTTCTTTCTTTCTTTTTTTTTTTCTCTACCCTTCTTCATGCTAATTTTCTGTACCTAGGGGCTTCGTTGGTCTCAATGGTAGGTGTCTGGAGAAAAGGGAAGCTGCTGTTTATTTCTAGTGTATAATCACAAATTTGGCTTGCATGACGCATGGTTGCTGAACAACAGTCAGTGTATTGGGGAATGTAGAAAAAAAAGAATGTGGGTACGTTTGGGGTGTTATAATCCTGTGATATCCTTTCTGTTGAGGTCTTATGTGTTGTGCTTCTTTATATTTTACTGCCCAGTGTAGGGTGTTGCTGTTTAGTAAGGGATTGCTCCAGATTACAAAAGGATTTATATCGAAGACTATTTGTGCTCTCCTTTCAGTTGATGTGCTTTGGGCTCTACTGGGTAGGAAACTTACTAACCAAAATAAAAATGACCTATGAGGCTGTAGGGTTATTGTGTATCTGTTTGCATAAATGGCAAGGAACATTCTTAGAGAAACTAAAAATAAATTTATTTAGCTCTATAAAAAATTATGAAGTTTGTAAATAATTGTTAAATGGTTGTCTTTCAGTTTGCCATATTTTATATTAGGCCAGGATGGCGTAGCAGTTGTGATGCTGTGATCCATCGCAAGAACCAGTTTGTTTCAATAAAGTTTAAACTCTACTTAATGTTAAAACTGTAGCTGAGTTGTCTGATAGATGAGTGTCTGGCTTTTGTCAGAAAGTCTTTTGTATGGACCTATTATTTTGTTAGAAATGTCTGGTTCATAGCTCCTATTTCAGATTCTCCGTGACTGCAAGTTGACTTCAGAGGTTCAGGCAGTGGTGGTGGTTTAGAACAGGTACTTGCCCTCTCTTTCTCTGGCCGAAAGGTGCCACGTTTGGGAAGGAGGAGGCAGCTCTTCCCTCCGTGGACTAAGTTTGTTAGCACTGCAGAGCTTTCTGCCATTGTCTGTTGATTTTGAAATGAGAAATTGGGACTGGAATAACTAATAACGGTGCTTCTGGACAGTGGGGTGTTTTAGATGGATTTGTGGTTATCAAACATGGTGCGTGTGAGTATTTCTGGCCATATCTTGATTGCTGGGCCACACTGCAGTGCTCTGCGTGAGTATTTCTGGCCATGTCTTGATTGCTGGGCCACACTGCAGTGCTCTGGAAAGCTAGGTGAGTAGGTTTCTGATGTGAAAGTTCAGGATGGCTCGACACTTTCCTGATAATGAGCCAACTATTGTCAGTGTCACATCTGCCCACATGTGGCTTCTGAAGGCCATTAGACTGTAGGCTGGACTCAAGCCCACAAAGCCGTATCCAAGCTTGTCTTATACTAACAACTCCTGCTGTGTTTGTGCTCTGTTTGCACCAGCACATAGTGTCAAGGGCGGCAGATGTAGCTGGAGATTCTTTGTGGTACCCAGCTGACGTGATTTTTATTATGCTGGATGGCAGAGCTGCAGCAATATTTCTGGTTTGCAAGCTAGGTGCAGCTCAAGTCCTGATTGAGGGCGATTGTGGCAGGCAGGTAGCCAAAATCCAGTAAACGCTGTGCATCAGAAGGGAACACCTGGAAGGCAAATGGTACCCAGACATCAATAAAACTCTTTCAGACTACAGCTGCACCAGAAGAATTTCAGGAACTGTTCATCAAGCTTAGTGTATGGTGAGGCTTTGCACACTGTGCTTTGGAAAAGAGAGTTATGGTAGGATTCTTCTTAGTTAACAAAAATGAGAAGGATGATGCAGAGAGGGATTTAATCTAGCATTTAGTGTTGTCTAAAACAGCCACAGAGAAATGTTGGGCCATTGGCACAAGACTTAGGAATTGTGAAGGGGGAATTCCACTTGCATGTAACAAGATAAGCAAAGGATAACTTTGAAGTTAAAGATCGATAGCTATTTCCCCTGGGACTTGTTGACCGTTGGTCATTGCCAAAGGAGAATTGTGGTAGTTCTGTAATGTTAGTTATGTTAAGATGATATGAAACAAAAGAGCAGGAAGTACGCTTTTAAATAACCCCATGCTGGCTGGCATGGTGATAACGGAGGAGGAATACAGAGGCTTTATCTGTTTTACCAAATTGAATTCAATTTATAAAATTGAGTCCCAAACCCTTGAGATTTTTTTCATCATAGCCTTTGGAATTAGCCAGGAAAGTGACAATAAATACATATTGCTATACCTAAATTTGAAGTACTGCCTTAAAAACTTGCTTGTAATGGGAAAACCAGAATGCTTCAGGGGAATTGCCGTGCCTCTGAAGTATGCTGGATATTGGAAAGCATCTACCAGAAAGAATTTTGTTGTTGCTATTAAACACCATGGTACTTTGTGTTCTGATTTGCTGAGATATGGGGGAGGTGAATGTAACTCATTACTGCTTCTGCAGTCGGAGAGGTTGGGAGTCCCTGACAGCAGCAAGACCCAGGTGGCCTGAGAGGCAGCAGTGCTTCCAGGCAGTTCCTGGTGAGTGCTCGCCTGCTCTTTTCTCACTGTGCTCTTCTGGCTGACCTGTCTTGGATGAGTACCTTGACTTGAAACCAAAGCACTGCGTGGCTGAAATTGCTAACTCGAGGGAAAGGCTGTATCGCAGAGGCCAGATGGCTGTGCTGCCTGTGAAATAATCCAGTGCCAGTCTCAGTAGGTGTCTTGGCACTTTCTTTCATGCTCTTCCTTGAGAGTGGAAAAAATGCCCTGCCTGCACTGATTACTACTTTTGTACAGCGATGCTTACAAGAAATTTCCCTTTTTCAGCTGTTAGAAAAACCTCCCTATTCCCAAAACCCAGCTATTTCCCCTTTTGACCATTGTTTGACTTTTATAGTTTATAAATTAACTTCTGTGCTATACACATACAGGTTCTTGAACGTTTAAATGAAGGCAAGATTTTTCCATAAAGGTGATAAATATCCTTTTGTGTTTGACCCAAGGAGAAAGTCCCTGAAGAGCCATGTTCCATGGAATTATTTTTGTATTTGAACAGGCTGATCTTTTATCCTTATGTCTGCACTGTTATTTCTTTTTAAGCTACATTTCTCATAGTAGTTTACAGCTAATCACTTGAGTAAAAAGTTGCTTAGGTCAAAAGAAACGTGATGAAAAATTGAAAGCCATTGCAGAGTTCAATAGATCTCATTTGCAACATGATGGAAAAAAATTAGCATTATGCTGGTTGAGAGCTCCAGTAAGTTGTCCTTGAGGAGAGGAAGTTCTTATTTCCGAACGAGTCTTGGATCTTTGTGCAGCTTTTCTAGCACACAGGATCTGTGCAACTAATTTCCCAAATTAACAAATGATAATGTCTTAGTAATTTTCCTGCATTCAGGCTCCGGTGTTATAAATGCCAATCCTGCAAACTACCATTATGTAAATATACCTGAACTTAGCTGGTGTACTGCTGAGGAAAACCATAGTAGTACCTTTTAAATGAGCTGTGCTTAAATACCTATTTACTCGGACAGCTGCAAGAAAATTGCTATTGTCTTTGGGACTGTGGATTCAAATTGAGTTCATGTATGGAGAGCTGAAAGATGCTGTCTTCTATTTCATGGCTTTTTCCCTTTCCTCCCCACCCCTTTTTTCCCCCTTCTAGAACATGAGAGGCACCGTGAAAGCCGCCCCCTCTTTTGATGCCAGAGCTGATGCAGAAGCTCTTCGTAAGGCCATGAAGGGGATGGGTAAGAATAATTTATTTTATGAAAAGGAGGGAGCTCTCACTTCTTTGAAAACATCATTTCTGAACTCGTTTTTTATATTAGCAGATGAGGGTGGGGCATGCATCTACATGCTGTGGAATGACAACCCCAGGACTGCACGAGTCTGGGCGTGTCCTAGTTTTGACTGTGCTGCTCTCAAGGATGTTTATTTTTACGTTAGGATAAGGGAAAAAACAAGGTGCTTTGCATGTTCGCCATTAAAAACTGGTACTCCACAGGCTTCTCTGCACACAGAGTTTTACTGCACAGCAAGCTAGACTGTGGATTTACGGTTGACAACTGTGGAGAGTTATGACAGTATAATAGAAGCTCTCTGCTTGGAAAATGTGCAACAGCCCCCTTGGTGTGGAAGTGCATAAGCATGTTACAGTTACTGTGAACAAAGAATACAAGTACACAGCATGAATGTAGACTAACAAGTGGTCTGTAACTCATGCTGTAGCTTTCTGCCCCAAAACTTCCCTGCGAGAACAAATCCTAATTTGCTGCTTTCTTTAAAGCTGCCTGCGGGAGGAAGCAGAAGGAAGGGAAGAAGGGAAATGTGATAATACCTCAGCCTATTGGCAAATTTAATAGGGCTAGTAAGGTGCTGTGCTGTGAGGGCTACCTTGCGAAGTGTCATATATAAAATAGATAATAGCTCTGCACTGCTGTAACTCTGGTGTGTTTGGGGTTACTGGACTCAGTTTTGCTGGGAGTTGGCAGATTGTTTATTCTAAATTAAATCCCTTGGTGAGCCCAAAGGCAAGGCTCCTAATGTCAAATACAGACTGTAACTAAACGTTATAGCTGATGCCTGGAGTGCTGGGAGCAGTGTCTGGAACAGAGCACTGTTGGAGAACAAACAACACGTAGGTCCTCCAGTCGTAGTTTTGCAACAGCAAAACATCAAACCTGCCGGCTCAGCTTGGGGTATGGTGACATGACATTTGCTATTTAAATGCTTCTGCTGTTTGTCAGTAGACTGTTATTTTCAGAGCATCTTTCATTGCCTTTTGAGTTTGTGCCACTGCTGTTTGTTTTTTAGAGTGTTTGTAACTCTTTGTTGTTTCTAACTTCAGGGACTGATGAAGAAACTATTCTGAAGATCCTTACCAGCAGAAACAATGCTCAGCGTCAAGAAATTGCATCTGCCTTTAAAACCTTATTTGGCAGGGTGAGAAGAAGAAAAATACCTCTAGAAATGAGCTGAATGTGGCCTGTGATTATTACTTAAAACTGTGAGGCGCATGCATCACATTCCCCATGAAAGGTTCCTTCGAGGAAAATCTAGTTTTGCTTCTGTTTCCCCCTCTCCCCCACCCTGCCATATCCTTAATGGCTGGCTGGGTTAGAATATTCCTTTTAGGTTAGCACAAGGAAGTTACTTCCTTTTTCTGTATTTCGGTCCAGTTTGTTTTAGATGGGTTTTTGTGCAAAAGCTCCTATAGTTTCCTGTTAGTACGCTTCTAGTACTGACCTCGTTCTCAGTATGGAAGGAGTTAACAAATATTTTGGTGCAAGGTCTGCAATGTAAAGTGATAACAGGAAAAGAATTTTCTAGAGCTAGAAAATGTGACAGAAATAAAGCAGCCTAATACCGTAGGAGAGAACAAAACCAAATATATTGGTAGATAAAGCCGTAAGTGAGTTCAAAGCAAAGACAGCTTGTTTCTGTTGTCCAGTGTTGTTCGATCCTTTACTATTCTGGCTGGGTAACCTATGTTTCAAATAGCAAGTGCAGTGAACAAGTAGGGTTTAAAGAATTTCTATATTGGGGGGGTGTGGGGGGAAAATCACAGTATGTTTCAGGTTTTCCAATGCCCATGTATCCTTCTGCTTTATTTGGCTACATTTGTTTCAGTTCAGGTACCAATTAAAACAAAAAGAATTCTATCCCTTGGATTTTTTGATGTGTCTCCAGAGCTTTCTAGTGTGCAAACACACATGCATCCATTTTAAATGGTTAGTCCTTGCTCATTACAGCACTCTTTGTTCTGCATTAGGATCTTGTTGATGACCTGAAATCAGAACTTACTGGCAAATTTGAAACATTGATGGTGTCTTTGATGAGACCAACATATATTTTTGATGCTCATGCACTGAAGCATGCCATCAAGGTAAGAGGAGTGAGGGAAGGGAATTAATAGATTATATGAAGTGTTTGTTGCTCTTTTGTTCTTTTTTAGGAATGAACTTTTGGTTGGTAAGGGGAATGGTCATAGAACTAGCATTTTTTTTTAATATTTTTTTTTATAAATTAGCAATGTTATACTAACACCTGCTATTATTGCTCATGCCATGGTTTTGCCTGGTTTCTTATTCATCCTAATAACTTGTTAGAAATCTAGTCTGTATAATGTTTTAGGTGAAATTATTTTCATGAGAACCTGTCTGATCTTAAAAGAACAGTGTTGCTGTAGATGCAGATTAAAATCTATATAGCATAAGACTTGTTCCTTCTGATTTAAGTGTGAGTAGATATGCATGTTGCTTTTAAATTCTTTTTACTGCTACAGTGCAGCTCTGAAGTCCAGTGAACACTGGATTTTTCAGCTGTGAGCAGCCTAGATTTTATAGCTATACGGCTGTACCCATAGGCTGCAAATTAGTTCAAGGCATTTCATTAAAGTGTGATGTTACTTGTTTGTTTCTTCTTGACTATTATTTAAGCTAGGGAGTGTTTTGCCCCTGGTGGATTACAGTGCAACTCCAAAATTGATGGGCTAGCGTACTTGTGTAAACTGGTGTCCACCAAAATTATGAGCGGGTATTAGCTGTATTATGAAATGTGTTCTAAAAGCTGCTTCCAGTAGTGCGGAGGGAAGAGTTGATAGCCCTGTCAGTGTTACCTTTCTAACATTTCTCGTTAGCTGAATGCATTTAGTGCCTTTCTGGGAAGGCCAGGTAAACAGACAATTTACAATCTGTATGTGTAGATATTTTAGTGTTTTCTTCCATGTGGTCCTATTTTTTTTTTTCTCCTCTGTCACACCTGTCTGATATCATCAGACTGTGGAAATTCAGGAATTGGGTGACCCTGGATTATTCACAAAACCTGTTGATTAAAGGAGAGGACATTGAACTTGATTAGTGTCAGGTAGTGCTTGGTTGGGTGACACTTACAGGTAAACTTCCAACATCCTTGATGAGCAACTGGTTAATATGTAGCCGTTAGTCAACTGTGCAAGCTAGCGCTCATGAACCCGTGACCCAGCAAATAGTATCTCAGACAACAGAAGCTTTAATCCTGGAAATTTTCTGTAATGTCTTTATATGCAGTGGGGGAAGGGGACATGGCACCTGACAGAGAACCTGATAAAGGCGTTGTTGACTAAAAGGAGAAAATGTATTCCCAAGCTCCTCTTGTTGACCTAGGAGTCAAAGACTGACAGGGAAATTACAGTTGTGGGTGTAGGAGGGAAAATAGAGATAGTGAAACAAGAGTGGTTTTGTGCTTGTCACTTACAAAAAATGATATTGGACACAAGATCAGTGGATTTCGGAGAATGTATTTGCCCAGGAAAAGGTGTCAGTATTATCTGCAGTTCAGCTAAGGTGGATAACGACAGTAAAGAAGATGCAATAGCAGAGACTTCGGTGCAGGATAACTCATCTGAGAGCATTAAGCGTGGGCTTGAAGATTGTCCTATCAGTTTTCACTGCTGCTACTTAGATTGGAACTAAAGTAACTCTGCCTACCTTGCCTGTTGAATAGGCATGTTCTTGAAACAATCTGTGTTTTGAAAATGATTACATGTAACCTAGCAGATTTGTATTTTGGATATCTTTGTATGCAGTTAGTGTTTGGATTTTCCTTACAGGAAAGACTGTAAATAACATGCTGAAGCAAAAAATACACAGCATGATATTTCAGTGTTGCTTTTGTGAAATGACTCCTTTGGAAGCGTAAAGAGCAATGGCTTATCCTTACAGGCAAAGTAGACTCAGACTTCTGGAAACAAGATACTGGCTTGGCTTTTGTAAATTTTATCCTTGTCAAAGTGAATAGTGCCTGTTGTACCTGCTGTAATTAGAGTGCAGCAGCTTAAACTAACTGGGTTAGCAATTGTGTTGTAAAATGTGTTTGTTTGCAGTGGAAGAGAGAGTGGGTTTAACATAGCGCGATTCATACAAGGGTTAAAGATCATTGCTGGGTGGCTCTATGTTTGTCTGTGTACGAATTGATGAAGCACCGTATGTGGACTGCAGCTAAGAGGGAAACTGTTACTCTAGTCTTTCACTGCCCTTGATGTCATTGACTGTAAGAGTGAAGAGCTGAGGCCTATCTGGGTGTGCTTGAACATGGAAAGGCTGATCTGAATCCTGCAGCAGTGAGCCTTTGCGAAGTGTTGGGCTGGTTTTGAAAATAATCAAGCCGGAACTGGAACAAATTCCCCCCCCCCCCCCAATATACCATAAAGAAGAAAATAATTTTTCTTTATTTGATCCAAGCGTATAAGCTGATGCTTGCTTTTCTTGTTTTTGTTTTGTTGTTCCGTCAACTGATTTATACTTGCACCCTGCAGGGAGCAGGAACCAATGAGAAAGTGTTGACTGAAATTCTTGCCTCCAGAACACCTGCGGAATTGCGGAATATTAAACAGGTTTATCTGAAAGGTAGAGTTCTGTATAAAATAAAGTTCTAGGGTCACGGTTAAGTTCTCTTAATATGATTTTAGCTCATCTTTCAAATAAGGTCTATCTGTGAACTGATGGATGTGTCCAATAAGTAGGATTTTGTTCTGCTGTGTTGCAAAACTTCATATAGAAAGAAACTAGAGTCTGAACTGTAAACTGAAATAGTTTTTATTTTGGGACTATGACTGCAGATTATGGTGTTTTGTGTGTGAATTCTTTCAAATGCATCTCTTTCTTTCACCCATTATTTTCATCCCTTTGACAGCAGATTTTTAGTAATCAGAAACTAGAAAACTGGTATCACATAAAAAACCAGAAGTGATTTTTTGCATTTTGCTCAGCATTCTGTTCAAATGCATTTGCGCTAAAGCAGGCACAGCTTTTTGGTTGCTCACAGGAGTACGTGCTTTTACCCTGTGATTGTGGAGTTGTTTTTTTTTTTTAAAGCAGTGTTTAATTCAACACATTTCTTTGCCTCTATGCAGATTCCTGCCACATGAGAAATTCTCGTGTCTCAATAAAGTTTGAGGCAAAACTTAAGAGTCCGCAAGGGCAAAATCTGTTAGTACTAGACTTTTCTGGGCTCACAGTTGTTGTACAGTTGTGAGACTACCATGTTTTAGCATAACTCCAGATCTGTATGCTCTTTAGTTCATTAAAGAGCTGAATCTATGCATGTCACCTTGTATTTCAAAATATTTTGTGGAATCTGCTCCTGATAGTAGGTGTGAGATGCTATCTTTTCACCTCTTTTACAATAATGTTAGGTTACACATGAAAGCAGAATATATCCTAGCTGTTAAAGCTGTTTCTGATAAATGATTCTACCAGCTGTGATTCAAATTAACTTTCTGCTTTTCCTTCCTTTCTCCTCAAAATAGTGAGGAAGTCTGTAAGGTGCTGAATGGGTATTGCTCTTTTGCAGAGTATGAGGCCAACTTGGAGGATAAGATCACAGGAGAAACATCAGGCTATTTTCAGAGACTGCTGGTGGTCCTGCTGCAGGTCAGTATCTCTTTGTGTGCAGGCATGTGTGTATGATTTTCACTTCTGTTTTCCAGTCTGATGTACACTTGTCACTTTCTGCTTACTAAGCTGGAATTCTAGGTATCCCTGGTGACGGGCAGGATTGGTTCTGAAATTGAGTCACTTCCCCTGACTTGCAGGGTCAGTCTTGAGCTCTGTGATGGATGGTTTCCGCATCACTGAGTTGAAAAACTTCTGTGATGCTCATGGGTATAGCAAAATGCCTGCCACGTGGGATTTTGAAGGCAGTAGGAGAAGAGAACATTTATTTCATAAAGACACATGCAAGCAGAAGGGAAAAATAAGGTCATTTCAGACAAGATGCATTAGGGCTTGACTTCTCGCAGTAACTCTTACTCAATATAACAGATAAATTGTTTTTTGATTCAACTTTTGATTCTTCGGTTTAACAACTTTTGAAAATTCTCTTTAGGCAAATAGAGATCCTGATGGCAGAGTAGATGAGAGTCTTGTTGAGCAGGATGCTCAGGTGGGTGAATGACTTGGGTTTGGGGGCATTTCTACAAGTTACCTTGCAAAGAGAGTATACAGCTAGAGTTCAAATGTGAGTGAGAAATTGTTAAGGTTCTCTGTGTGTGTTTCTTAATACATTTTCCTGTGCTTTTATACAGTCTGGACAAAAGAAGTGTCAAAACCTGAAACACTGGGATCAAGATTTTTGGCACTTTCACATTTCAGTGTAAAGCATGTCTTGTTTTGCTTATTACTTAGTGAGATGTCTGAATGAAACAGTGACTAGATCACTAGGGGAGAGAGTTACGATTGCTGAGGCTTTGTGATGCTGAGAGAAAACTCAGAGATGGTAACAGTTCATTCCTTAATATCTGACTTGAACTTCTCTCTGAATTCAGTCCTTATATATCACATGTCATATATACATGTCATAGTGAAATGTTAATGCTATTCGGTGAGTAATGCCTCCATAGAGGGTGAAATACTAAAAAGAGAAAATATACCAAATATTCTGCTTCACTGTAACCAGATGACAGTCTAAGAATTGCCTCGAAAGAGTTTCTAGGGACTCACGTGTTGCCCTTTGTGAGTATTGTCCGTGAATTTGTCACTGATCACTAAACCTGTGCTCTAGACAGGAAAAGGAACACCAGCAGTGAATTGGCATCCTTGATGCAGTCTCTTGCTGGATGCTGTTGGCTTTGTTGTTAGGTGTAGTGATGGACAGTATTTCAGCATTTTGGTTACAGAACTCATTTAACGCATGTTTCTTCTCGGTTATTTCAGATAACTCTGGGACAGACGTTTTCCTCTTTGTAAATTGTCAGTTGACATGAAAGAAAATATATGGATTGTTCAAGGTGGCAAGAATGAGCAGCAGAATAGCAGATTAATAAAACATTCTCCTGATAGCAGAGCAAGATGGAGAGACAGACTGGCAAAATTTATTTTACTGGCACAGGCCTGTCCTTTGTTATGTAAATCCAGAATGCGGTGTTCTCCCGCTATTAAAGTTATTCCTGTGGAAATTAGAGCTTGAAAATCAGTGAGGCAAATGTTTGAATAATGAACTAGACTGTTGCATGAAATTGTGTCAGTCTTGCCTTTAGCGGGGCTTGTGTAATTGAAGAAACCCGTGAGCCACAGGCCTTGGTAGGTGGATAGATTCCTTTTGGCCTCTTTAACTGAGTTTACATGAGCATCTAAATTTAGGAGGCACCATATCTAAATGTTGAAAAAGTCTTCATTTTCTAAATGATCTCTGTGGGTTGTCGTGTATGTTTGGCTTGGGCTGGGACCCAAACAGAGAAGTCACATTTTTCTTTATTGGTATCTTTACATTCAACATCTGACATAGCTGGAACAGATTCGGAGAATTTTCTAATTACTATTGCCAGGTACAGATGGTCAGAATTGAGGTATGTGACTATGCAAATGTACGATATTCCTCTTGATTAATATGATATTCTGGGAAGGATTTGGTACATTAGAGGGCAATCTTTTTGCTCAGTGGTGATTTTTAATTTTTTTTATCTATGATTACTAAACATTAATCCAAAGCAGTTGGGGAATGGGCGTTCATACTACAAGATAGTATGAATATGCAGGGAACTTGCAAGGCTTTTCTGAGAATGCCCAAAAGAGAAAGTTTAACTTTTTGGAAGAGATTTTGACTATCATTTTTTTTAAAGTTATGCAATTGACGTATATTTTGGGTATTACACAGTGACAAGGCAGATAAAAACTTAAAGCCCACATAAAATGCCATTCACAACTTCTAGTATCTTTAAAGAAATGCATTCCTGGTGTTTCTAAATGCTGTGCTGGGACTTCACATTTGGTACTGGATGGAGAGTGCTGGTATTCATTTGAAGAGCTTAGCATATGTTATTTGAACTAAATATCCTTGCAATGCCTTAATAGCTTGCTGCTTTTTTTTTTATGCCACCCTTTTGTACTCTGTACCATTGATATCAAAAAGAGCATGCAGCGGTCACAAATGTGTTTTGAATAGGATTGTGGGAGAAGCATAAACAGGAAATTCATAACATCCCAGTCAGGTTTTTACAATATGGACAGACAGATGGCCAACAGCATTGCTATGCAGCAGATTTGTTTGTAGGGATTTCTCTAAGAAATATTTGATTGCCCTGAATATAGATGGTAACCTGTTTGCCTGTCCTCCCCTCATTGATGAG
The DNA here is from genome assembly GCF_000690535.1 of Cariama cristata. NCBI lineage: Eukaryota > Metazoa > Chordata > Aves > Cariamiformes > Cariamidae > Cariama > Cariama cristata. Next base: position 15,615 of record NW_009632600.1, read on the forward strand.
GGAGAAACAATACTATATACTACAGTATGTACAAACCTTTCTTCTTACATGGTATTTAGCACACAATTTGGAAAAAAAAGCTTCTGAGTGTCAGGAAGAAGAAGTAATTTCATTTTCTGAATTTTTTTTTTCTTTCTCATTTTCCCCCACCTGTTGCTTATTCCAACTTTTAGAAGTGCATTACTTTCCTAAATGCTGCTAATAGCCTGGCCATTGTCTGCACTGAAGAAAGACTTGCCTGAAGAGCAATGAATATGCTAAAATGATTAAAATCTGGTTTCATATGACTAAGAATTTACCAGCCCGCAAATCCTGTTTCTAAGAGCTTCTAAGTCCATTTTCCCCTCCTTTTTGGAAAACTTCCTCCTGGGCCAAGTGTGTGTGGTTCTCCCGTTGATATGAGTCATCATCTAATACAGTTTTGCTAGTCTGATTTGAAAAAGGGGAAAGGAGAAAAAAGGCAGAAAAAGTAGTATTAGGAATGGATTTTTATCTCCTGTGTTATCACAGTTTCAGAAACCTTAAGGCTTATGAGAAGAACTGTGCGCACAGTCAATTTTAGGGCCTTAAGCAGTATTACTCATGTAAATTCTTTCACAGTCAATTTCGGAATTTGTCATTTATTTCTTTCTAAGGTTGATTCAGTACTTGGCAATTTTATTTCGTTTTTTTCCTTCCAGCTATAGCTTGTTAGTAAGTTTAATGCTCCTTAGAGTGAGACAAATAGAGCTTTTCGACAGGGTGTGTGGACATATAACAAATGCTGCTGTTTGAACTCTTGAATTTGCAACAGGTTTTGTTTAGAGCTGGGGAGCTGAAATGGGGAACAGATGAAGAAAAGTTCATCACCATCTTGGGAACTCGAAGCGTTTCCCATTTAAGGAGGGGTAGGTAGTATGGCTCATGTGTGCTTGAAAACTTCTGCCTGAAGTCTCAGTATTACCCAACTGGTGGTAGAAATAGTAGGAAAGTTGTTTCTGGTACCACATTTGTCAAGCCCAGAAATCTTAATCACCTCTTCCCTCTATTTAATACATTTAATTTTGTTTCCTGTAATTCAGTTCTCCCCTAGCAGTGGTGATCTCCTGCTTGATGGGATGGTGCAATAGATCAGAGGGACAGCTGGGGTGTTTCTTTCCAGATGCTTATTTGTTGTTTTTTTTTTTTTCCCCTTTTGAAAAAGATCATGACAATAGAAGTGATGGTGAGAGTCTGAGTCGTCATAGTCTGATGGAGATCCAACCCTGAAAAGATCAGCCCTTTTATAGGTGCATACATTATTATCTGTTCATAAAGAGACAAAATACTTTTTTTCCCTGCTCCTTACCCGTTCATAAGTCTGTTTTACCGAGCTGTTTTGGCCATTGGAAAAAATGACCAGTAAGTTTTGCTTTGGTTCTCCAGTCTTTTTGTTTTCCTTGCTGAATCCTTAGATTCATTTGGATTTTCAAAGGTAATTTGATTTGTGATTTTACTGTGTAGTTTTTTACCATTATTTGCATTAAAGGAACCTAAGGTTTGTTTTGATGCACCCAACATTTATTAGCATGATAGAAATGTAAGATTTCATAGAAAACTCAGGTCTTACGGATATTCATGAACACAGACTTGAACAGACTGCCAATAGGCCAGTTTGTTTGTCTGAAGTTAATTTGATGTAGTAGCCCAGTGTAGACAAGATCTCAGATTCAGGCTAAATGATAGCTGCACCCTGGGAAAAATCCTTATAATTTCCTAAAACTTCTGTTCTTTCCCATTCCCTCTTTTCTCCACACCCTTTCACCAGATACATTCACAGAATCACAGTTGAGGTTGGAAGGGATCTCTGGAGGTCATCTTGTCCGGCCCTACTTGAGCAGGACTACCTAGCGCACCATGTCCAGACAGCATTTCCACATCTGTGAGGACATCACAGGCTCCTTGGGCAACCTGTGCCAGTACTGAGTCACTTGCACGGGGGGAAAAAAAGTATTTTGTGTGCCCATTGCTTCTTGTTCTGGCACTGGGCGCAACTGAAAAGTGCCTGGGTCCGTCTTATTTACACCCTCCCTTCACATATTTGTACACATTGATGGCTTGTTCTGGCACTGGGCGCGACTGAAAAGTGCCTGGGTCCATCTTATTTACATCCTCCCTTCACATATTTGTACACATTGATGAGATCCCCCCTTGAACCTTTTCTTCTCCAGGCTGAACAGTTGCAGCTCTCTCAGCCTTTCCTCGTAGGAGAGATGCTGCAGTCCCTTAGTCGTCTTGGTGGCTCTTCACTGGACTTGCTTCAGTTGCTCCGTATCTCTCTTGTACTTGCAGTCCCTTAGTCGTCTCGGTGGCTCTTCACTGGACTCGCTTCAGTTGCTCCGTATCTCTCTTGTACTGGGGAGCCCAAAACGACCCCGCGCTCCAGGTGTGGGCTCACCGGTGCTGAGCAGAGGGGAAGGATCAACCTCCCTCGACCTGCTGGCAACGCTTCTCCTAATGCAGCCCAGGATACCAGCCACTGCCTTTGCCACCAGGGCACACTGCTGCCTCATGTTCAACTTGGTGTCCACCGGGACCCCTGGCTCCTTTTCTGCAAAGCTGTTTTCCGCCTAGTTGATGGCCAGCATGTCCTGGTGACTGAGGTTGTTCCTCCCCAGGTACAAGAATGTGTTGTGTAGTAGCAGTCAGGAACTAGGTATTTAAAATAGGACAGAGGGAAGAATGAGTGGACGATGGCATTTGGACTCGTGGATAATGAGGTACAGATGGCATTAACCTGTACTGAGGAGGATACTGGGGGAAATGCTGACTATATATGTGACTAAGCACACTTTCTCTTTTGCAGTGTTTGACAAATACATGACTATTTCTGGCTTTCAAATTGAAGAGACCATTGACCGTGAAACCTCTGGTGATTTGGAGAAGCTGCTTTTGGCAGTTGGTAATTAAGTCTTAATAGATCTAGAATTGGCCTTGTTCATTTACTCTCAGGCCTTCTTAAATTGCAGTTGTTATAGGAAGTGGCATGAAAACATGGTTTCTTTTTAAAGTTAATCACCTGGGATCTGTTTTTGTATCTAGAGAATAGGCCTTTATTCTTCCTTTGATAGACGGGGGGAGCCGAGGGAGGGGGCAGGGAGTGGGCCAAGGGGGTGGTGGTGAACTGCATTTTGGTTGGTCGTGTGCACCTCTGTCAGAAAGTGAGACAAAACTCTGCCTTCGTTTGTGTTCCTGGCATCTCACTTAGGGCAATATCACAGCAGATTTGTAGCTGGGAGTAGAATTTGACTAGCAGAGTCTCTTTTCTATTAGAAATCCATGGTACAGTCTAACTCCTAGAATCCAAAGAGTTGTAGCGGAGGAACAATCTAGCTGACAGCTGTATATTTAATTGTCCACACTGGAGAGAATGATCCGGTAACACACACGTCGTCTTGACAGTGAAAGATATTGTCCTGTGTTCAATAACAATCGGTAATTTAATCCTTTGACATTTTTCAGTGAAATGCATCCGAAGTGTGCCTGCCTATTTTGCCGAGACTCTCTATTATTCCATGAAGGTATGTGCATCCTTTTCATACATCACTTTCCATCTCCCCAGCTACTATTCTTCTCCCTTTCACTTGTTTTTTATTTCTTCTTTCACTGTAAGTACCAACAGGGTACTGTATCACTAAGCAGCTGCAGAAGGGTTGGGGAATGCAGATCTGGGAGAGGATACAAATGATTCATAAGCTTTACTTCAAGTTCATTGTAAGTTTGTCAGACCATAAATCTTTCACAGGAAACATCAGCTGCTTTTGGATTTGGTCTTGTTACATTGGAAAATGTCTGGCTAGATCCACTGGGCACCTTCAGCTAAATAAAGACAACAGTGTCTTTAGGTGGTGGATATATTGAGGAAGTAAAGATAACCCAAAACTAAACTGTACATTGTGCAGATTTTTAGCTCTTTGTTTTGAAGATGAGTATTTACAGACTGAAGGTGTAGTTAGTTCCGAAACACATTTTGTTGACTATCTGTCCCATTTTGAGAAGGAAAAGAAGCTCATCAGAGGAAAAGGAAAGAGACTTAAACAGCTATGAAAGATTCTGCAGGGGAAATCCATCAGCAACACAACTGTGTTTCTATTGGCTTTGCCTTCTCTTGAATGGGAAGAGATAAGCAGGGAAAACTGTGTTTTTAACTGACAGTGGCCAGAGTTAATTAAAACCGAGGTAGGTAGTCTGTTGTTTCCAGGCAAGTTACCAGCTTCCCTGAAGAATTCCCCGTCCCCTTGCTGGAAAGCACTGAAGTATGTTTGTCGCCAGATGGTTGTGTTGATGAGGTATCAGCATGAGAATTGGTGAAAAGAGATGAAATGATAGCTTAATTTTTAAAAGCTGCTTTGCTGCTTTTATAGATACAAATATAAAATAAGGTTCAGGTGGAAAATACAAAATATTATACCAGTGTGCTGAGCTGTGTGAGGAGGATTACTTTTTTTTTATTTGTCTATTGTTTATTTTTTATTTTGTTAAAGAATGCAATAGAAAATCTTTTCCTGTACGTTTTAGAATCTTGTACATTTCTGTTGCGAGGGGCCTGATTAATGTCTGCTGGTGAGATTCCCAGGTTTTTTTTAAATATAAATAAAAATCATTAAGCACTTCAGATAAAAAATATCTTCATCAATTATTGCTTTGGCAGAAGAGTTTGTACTTCTAATTTATCAGTTTGACATGACAAAGTTCTACAATAAGCAGAGTTTGCTTTCACGATTAGGTGAGGCAGAGCCTGGCTTTTACCGGATTCTAATGTCAAATCCTACTTGGAAACCACCAGACTCATGGCATAACTTCTGAGCAGCTTTAGGGCATTTTTAGGTGTAATCCAAGAATATTACAGCCAGTCGAAGGATTGAGTAACCCTGGACGTTAGGCTGAAGATGATCATGGGGGCTCTGCCAAGTCCTTCCTTGAGATGCATTAGCAGGTCAGCATGTGAAAATTTGTATTGCTTCAGCTTGTGTGGAGTCTGACTTGTCTGAGCAGGAGGGGTCAGGATGTTAGTCTGGCACCGCCTGCCAGCACACGAACTTAAAATGCTTAAAGCAATAAGGATGAATAAAAGAGTGGAGCATGTTTGCGTGGTTGGAAAAGATTTATGAAGTTTACCTTACTAATAAACAGCTGGATAATTTGTGAAATGAGTTGCTCTGCTTGTGTCTTGCTGTACATGCTTTGTATTAGTCATTGTTAGGATTTATGTACCCAATTCCAGATCTGACTGCGGTTCTGCAGTCTCAGACTACATTGAAAGGGTGACTTGCATGTGATTCTGATTGTGGTGATCAGCTATACGACTGTGTAATCTTGGAACTGGATTGTTTTAAATTTATGTGGGCATTCACGGTTGAAGCCTGTGAGATGAAACATGAAATAAGAGGTCTGACCATATGGCATTTCGTAGAAGTCTAGGGATTAGAGCACCTTGCATGGTAGGTCCTCTGCTCTCCACATTGCAGTGTGAATGTCTTGTGATACTGTCCCAAATATTCTCTGTTTTGGAGCAGAAATGTAATGCAGGAGTGTTTTGAGACACCACTTGTTGCACTCTCTGCTTTTGTGTTGTACCCTGATTGTTTGTATTTGTTGTTTTGTTACAGCATCTGTCCAGAACAAACTCGTATTTTAATATTATTTAAACTTTTCTCTTTAGGGGGCTGGCACTGATGATGATACCCTGATCAGAGTCATGGTTTCAAGAAGTGAAATTGATCTGTTGGATATTAGACAACAATTGAGAAAGAATTTTGCAAAGTCATTGCATCAAATGATTCAGGTGAGATTACTGTCCTGTTGTCAGGGAAAATGAGGGTGATTGAGATGTCACTGTTTCCACTGTTTATTTTTATGGGAGGGGGACAGATGTGAGTGGAGCTGGACAACACAGTGCATACGGAGAGTGGTGGTGGTTGGTCTGCAGTTTTGTGAAGTACCACATAGCGTCATTTAAGTGGGGGACACTTCCTATGAAAAGCTAAAAGTTTTTTCCAGTGTTCACTAGGAGAGCAAATGTGGTTTTCTGAAATTACAATTACTCATCCACCATTTTTAGCTACTGCTTCCTTTCCTTTTTCTTGTCTGGGTTCCTTCTGCTTTTCAGTGCTTCAGAGAGGGTGCTGGCTCCAGAGAAATAATGTTGGGGTTGGGAATCTGAATTATCACAGGGTTGAAGTTTAAATCTTAGATTGTGGTGTGGAACCTATTGTACCATTTGTAAGTGGAAAGCATTTCACTGTGGAATCAGTCTGAATCATAATCTCCTTTGAGTGGGTGGGAAGGAGCAGGAAGGGCAAGAGCCAGCAACAAATCCAGAGTCAGCTGTTGCTGCAAAGTTAAAGCCAAAATGCCTTTTTCCCTAGGAATTTTTTTGGGTATTCTGTTTTATTTTTAAATGCTGCTTTTTATGATTTTCTGTTATAATTCCTGACATTATACTCTCTTAATTAGGCTGAGTAGAGTTGCTTTTGACACTGCCAGTTGGGCCCATACAGCTGTCCTGTGGGATCAGTAGCAGAGCTTCCCATTATTTGCAGGGAGCAGAGCTGCGGCCTTTCTAAGTGATGGCAGGTGCACTTTGCACATTTAAAGATTGTTGCTTTTGGTGCTGCTTTGGTCTTCTCCTTTGTTTGGACTTTCTCACTTGCAGATGAATGAATGCATTCTAATATGCGATGGGTAGCTCAGTTCTAGTAAAGCTTTTGGAGTTTTTTTGTGTTTCTGAAAGTCTGTTGGTGTAAATAGAGCTCTAACATAAGAGACAGAGAATTTCCTTGCGTCATTCCTGAGTGGAGAGTCATCCAAGTGGATTTCCTGTGGGTGGGACAAATGTATAATCTGTTGGATTATAGATCTCCTTGGCTGCTGCTTTTCTTCACATTTCTGTGGTTGTGACTCATGGTGACTGGTCTGTTATATTAACAGAAAGATACATCTGGGGACTACAGGAAAGCACTCCTGCTCCTCTGTGGTGGAGATGATGAGTAATGGTGACAGTGACACGAAGGACCTGTTGTACTCCAGCTTTGCAGCCCTTTAGTTAGCATGTCCAGCTAAGCTTTTTGTATCTTAATGCTTTGTGGCTGTTTGAATTTATACTAGTATTGCACTTACTAAAAATGAGTGTATTGTTATCCAAGTGATAGCTGATCCCTCCTCTTCCTGATATCCCAACTTCCAGGAATTTCAAGTGCCTTCTGTGATATGCGAGAGTCGTCTTCATGGAAGATGGGTACTGAGCACAGAACCCAGTTCTTTGCAAGTGTTTTGCTGAAATAGGAAAAAAATAATCATGTATTTCAGTAATAATTTGAAGATTAACTTTTTTTTTACTTTTATTCCGTACATTTCCACTGAATGTTAAGCTAGCTCTAACATTGCAAATGAAGAAAATATATCCTTTGTATGTAATGTTTGAAGGAATCTGCTGAACATAATACAAGCAATCATTGGAAATCTAAAGGACCAATAAATTTTTTTCCTCTCAGCACAGTTGTATGTGGTTTTTAATGGGCGAAGATCTATTCTCCCTTTCATATGATTCCACTGCTTTAAACTGTTGGTATGTTTTTCCTACTATTATGCAGGTGTCTAAGTATATATGATGTTTTGCAGCTGTGTGTCTTGATATCTAGTCGAGTCTATGGGTGCTGTGGTGATGCTGCTGTCAGTAGAGCTGGAATACCAAATTATTGGTACTCGCTGGGAATTGCGTTCTCATTTTGTCCTGCTTTGTCTTTTTCTTCTCCTCCAAAGCTGGGGGAAGGAAGGAGAGCTGTCTGCATGGTGGCAAAGTAGAGCAGATATGCTGCGCTTGTAGGACCAATCGATGGTTTCTGGGATGGAAGCAGGTGAAGAAGAGATGGGAAGACAGTGATCCGTACTTCAGGCATCTTGGGTGAAAAGAAGATAATTGCAGCACCACTTTCTCATCAGGTTAGCAGGGAGCAAAGCACAGTGTGAGAGAAGCAGCAGTCTGTTATGTAGGCTGCCTTAAATTCACTGCTTTAGTTAATCATTTATGACTGGCTCTGAAAATTAAATTGACGTGTGTGAAGGAGAATAAAGAGACTTCTCTTTAATGCATTATAAGGTCTAAACACCATGGTTCTAAACTTAGCTTATCAGTTAGTCACATACATCAGCTTTAGAAACTGCATGTTTTAATAGTCCTGTTGAAATTGATTCTTCACAGATTATTAAGAGCTTTAAAACTTTCATATTGAATAAATGTAAAGTTTTAATATTGTAATTCTGAATTATTACTCTCATGATTTCTTGCTAATAAGTACTTGGTTTCCAATGTAAAATATGAAAGCTCTTTTTATAAGTAAATATGTTAACTAAAGCCTAATCCACTCTAAACCCTTGTTTGTTTTCCATTCTCACACACATGCACTCACTCATTCCTCCTCATGGACTCTCACTTTCACTCTCTTTCTCTTCCTTGCTTCTTTTTGTGCAGATTTAAGACTTACAGACTTAAAACCAGCACAAGTTAGGTTTTTTTTTTTGAATGAGACAGTTGAATGCTGTCCTCTGCTCTTCTGACAGTTTAGCGAATTCTCCGTGTCATTGCTGTATGTGGGGATGGCTGTGGGTGTGGTTTGCATCTTCACCATAGTTTAAACTGATGTAAATGGTGCTGCTGTAATCCTGCCCTGCCCTCTTCACACTGCGTGTTCCCACCTCTCCTGCATGCTGGCACTGAAGCTCTTCTGACCCTTTGGGTGACCTGCTCCAGGGCCCTGGGCTGGTAGAATCCAACCACACACAGCTACAGCCTCATGCCCTCAGTAACTCACCAGGGCATCTGCTGGGGGCTGCTGCTGGTAGAGGGAAGGGCTAGGAATATGTACGGGGTGAGAAGAAATGTCGTGGAAAGGGAAATGGGACTCAAGCTGGGCTGTTCTGGATTGGTGTCTGCTGTCACAAACTGCACCTGGGATTACAAGAGCCTCACAGTATTAGCAAAGGGATTCTTCAGATTGCTTTCTGCAGGTACAGACCCAAATTAAGAAATTTAGGTTGAATGTGAAGCTAAAGGTGGTGCTTGAAATCACATTGCGTGAATCTCATGACTGTGCCTTAATTATAACATTTCCTCTTCCACTTTTATTTGGCTGTGAGGGAGGCTGGGGCAGAATCCAGATGTAGAGAAGCTACTTAAAAATTAAACCAAATGTGCATGAAATACATTTGAGACTTTATACGTAAAGACTTAAACACGGTCAGTCTAGATATATCTAAGCTGTTTGTATGGTTTGCTACTGTACCAGTTACAAACCTTGTCTGTTTATGTCATGTTTACCAGCTTGTCAGAGTGGTACAGTATAATGTTTTGGAATATGATCAAATGTTTTCCAAATAACGTTATACAACGATAAAAATATTCAAGCAGTAATGTGTTTATTTAGCTCTTTAGGTGTTTGGCAGAAGAAAGAGCTATATTTTGTGTTTGGATTTTGTTTTCTTCTTTCCCTTGGGATTAATTTTCAGCATTTGTCAGTTTTGCTTTTTGTCAAGTCTTTACAAAATGTGTTAGCAAGGAGTGTTAATTTGCAGTTAGTCACCCTCGAATAATATGACCAGCTGTGCACACTACAAGCTTAGCATGGCCACTGCCTAGAAATACCTTGTGAAAATGGAAAGGTTTTTTGGTTTGGTTTTTTCTTTTTTCTTTTTTTTTAGTGGTGGGTTTTTTGTTTGGTTGGTGGTTATTTCTGCTTTCTTTTTTAGTGAGTTACCATTTGCTGTGATAAAATCATGCACAAAATAATTGCTGGTGAGCAGCTATGAAAATGGCTGTGAAAGTGGCTGCATGGGATCAAATCTGCCTAGAGAGACCTACCTGGAGATAGTTGTCTTCCTTGTTTGTATGCTTATTGACTTCTCTAAATACTTGAATAGATGTAGGCGGCAAGACTTTGTTCCCCCAAAAGGTGTGCTGACTCTTCTGCAATATATCACATTTATCATCCTCACTCCTGGTATTCATTATTGTGTGTTTTCATCCCTTTGTTCAGTGTGGGTGTCAGAACTACTGCTCTGTAGCTTCAGCCTTGTAGATCCCTCTACAGTCTTTGCTAAGGTGCCACATGTGCTGCTCTCTACTGCTCTGGAGATCAGACACTATATTTCATTTTTCAGCTTCTTTCAGTTTCTTTAGAATTGTTAGGAAAATAGTATCTGATCTTCATGAATTGTTACAGGTCCTTTTGTAGATTTTGTTGCATATTTTCTGTTGGCACTTCAAATGCATCCTTCAGTGTATGCCATGTCTGAAGAAGCCTCCTGCTGTCTTTCCTTCACCAAAGGCTGAAGAATCCCTGATGACTGGTTTGCATGTGAAGCTATTCCAGCAAAGGTTGGCCATTGTTACAAACCTGATGCTTATGACTTAAATTGAATGATCTAAATTACTGCCAGAATTTATAAGTAGTAACTCTGAACATGAGCTGTGTTAGAGGTCAGTATAATATCAGTCATCTACAGAAGGTTTTAAGATGCAAATGGTGCAGAAGCGTTTGAAATTCCCTTTTGAAGTAATGAAAGAGAGAAAACAAAGTCTGACAACCTGTGCTTTCTCTAAGAAGTCTAATTATAATGGAAAGTTTATTGAATTATATTACTCATATTTGGTATGTAACTTCCCTTTAGGAAGTCAAAATATGGAATCTCCAGTACAGTGCAATCCTAAGATAACTTTAGGCTACAGCTGCCTATGAATTATTTGCTTCCTTTGTGGCAATAGTTAATCATTCATATGTTTGGTTTTTTCTCTCCACCTTCTGATTTTGATTCATGAAAAGTTGTGTTTAGTTCATTTCTGGCGCAATTCTGAACTGTTAGAAGTCCTATCCATCTGTACCAAGTCAAGAGCAAATGGTAACAGGAGCACTAAAATCAACCCCCTTGCCTAGGACAAATCTATTTTAAAGCAAACTTGAAGAAAGTAAATGTTGTTGGTTTTGCCTGAAGAGCCTACTCTCCCTCCTTCTTTGTCTCTTTTCCCACCCGCAGAAAAGTGTTTTAGGAGATACTATTTTACTACTAGAAACGTGATACTCTTTGTTTTCATCACAGTGTTTATCTTAGCACTGTTACATAGAATGTATTGGATAAAAGAAAGTGGAATTTACTAGCTTATTTACTTGATTTTTTTTTCTCAATTTTTTGTTGGTGCATATAAAAACATAATTTTGTATTACATGGATTCATGATAAATGCTCATTAAACTAAATTGAGCTGCTTATTTTCTTGTTAGATAATCCAGCCATTTAGAGAAAATATTCTCGTAGAGGCCTTTAAATCTAAAATGAAAATAGAAAAAAAGTCTTGTGCTGAAGCATAGAGTTAATTTTAAGAATTAAACAGGATTTTGTGGACATGTATCAGTGGATCACTGAATGTGAGGCTGTTCATATTGTTTCTTTATCCCATTGCACCTCTGTGACGGCTGGAAGTGCTGTGGGTATTTATTTACTCAAATCTGTCTTGAAAGCAGCAATTTATGAATAAGGCAATACTATGCGTGAAAAGCCTAAACAATAATAACTTTTCTCCTTTTTGATTTAGTGTACAATACATCTAAAAGTCATAGATCAGCAAAGTATGTCCAGTGTGTTGGCGAGTGAGTCAGTACACTGAAGAGTGTGGATGATAGCTTTTGGGTTCTGTATAGGTATTTTTGGCATCCTTTGGAAATGCAACTTGATAGCATTCAAAGCTGCTGTTTTCTTCCCCTTCCCCGACCCTCGAAAGAGGAACGGGCTGGCGAGAGGTGGGGCTGCTGGGCCAGTGACAGGTACAAACTTTTTTACTGTAGCTTCATTTCAGGCTTGTTGGAGAGTGACTGAATCTGGAGAAATGAGATTAGATCAGTGCTTAACTAATTCAGATCCTGGTTTCTCAGGCTGCTAATAGAAATGCTGACTTTGAGGATGACTTTTATCTTGTCAGAAGTATAATGAAGTGCCTCAGGAATGAGACCTTTTCAGAGCTCAATTAGTTTCTTTTTTTCCATTTCATCATTGTGACCATAGCTATACATTTGTCTGTTCTTTAAAGAAATCAATTACTCTTGTAAAATCCCTGCTCCAGTGCGTAGGACAGGCAGGCTCCTACCTTCCTCCTTTTGGCATTTGAGGAGAGCTGAGGTGGCTGGTGCAGAACATGCAGCTGCCCTGGATTGCTTTCATCAGGAATGGCAACTTTCGCCTCTGAAATGAATCCTTTCTGTGTCTTGCAACTTTTAAATGAAAAAAATAATTTTTTTCTTCAAAAAGACTATGTTAAAAATGATGTTGTTGGAAAGAATCCAGAGCCTAGAATAGATATGTGGAGTGTGACTGAAGAGCACTTTGTAGATAGCTTACCTGTCAAGTGTCTGTAGTTCATTACTACTGGCATTGCATTTCTGACTTGTAAATGAAAGGCTTCATCTCTTGGACTCAGTAAAGCTTTTAATCACATGATTACTTTTGTCCCTGTTCAGCAAACCACCTACAGAAATGTTGAAACCTCGCGGAGGGGTCTCTGGGCTAGTCAGCTCGCCGTCCTGAGGGGTGCTGTGCGCCTTGCGGTCACCACCTGGGAATAGCCACCGGTGTGGTGGGGTGGCGAGGGCTGAGCGGGTGCCTGCCGGGGCGACCTGCCCTCAGGGCCGCGGCCGCTGGTACTGCGGGACAGCTGCCCTGCTGACGCACTGGCGCTCTCCGCACCGTTTTCAATTCCCTCATCATTTTCCAAAATTCAACCACTGGAACACGCTGTCAGGCCCAAGCTGGATCTCGGGCATTAACGCTTGTGGTGTTCTGGCAGGGTGCGGCACTCCGGGGTCTCCCCCCTCAGCTGTACCTGGCCCCTGAGGGAGGACACCTGTAGCCGCCTCCCCGCCTAACAGCGCGCTTACCTCCGAATAAACCACAGAAGGTGTTTCTAGTTGTGACTAACAGAAATATTCCCTGCTGCAATCGGCCCAAAGAGCTGACTGGAAAAGGCGCGTTGCTGGCCTTTCGGTGTCTGTAGTTCAAGCACAAGCGGCTCTGCGTGGGGCTTCGGTGACTTGCGCGGGCGGTGCCGGCGCCGTTCCCGCGGTGGGCATCGGGTGGCGCTGCTGTGCCGCTCGTTCTCCCCCGTCGCTTCCTCAGCGGTTTGGGGGTCTCGTGCCTTTTTCAGGTTGCTTTCTCTGGTTTCCTCAGCTTAAAGCATGGGTCGGACAATTCCATGTTTTTATTGTTATATTTTTCAGAATGCTTTCATACAATCGTGTTTTCAGTATCAAATGAGAGAGTACTGACGTGTGGGGAATAATGATTTATTAGAAATAGAAGCTGGGTTTATGCACATGACATCTTTCTTAACGTTGAGCTTTACCTTCCGCAATCTGAACATACACAATATCCACTATTCCTCCCCAGTCACAGTTATGAGAAGTTAGAAAATAATTTTTTGTTAAACTCATGCATTTACAACTTGTGAGTTTAGCAGAACAGATTTGACTGTGCAGTGTTATTTCGTATACAGAGGTTTCTCACTTCCAGGCCCTGAATTACTGCCATCTTTTAGAAAGCCTGTGGCGTTCTTTCTTATCTTTCAAGCACCAGTGTAAGTGCCCTGCACTGTCTAGGGAAACTGAAAGGCCCTGGAGGGTCTGATATTTTAGAAAGTAACCGTGTAATTAGCAGGAAAAACTCGTTACTGTCAGGTAGTGGAAACGAGTGGAAAAATGAGGTTTTGAATTTCTTTAAAGTTCGACCAGCTGTGGTAACAGAGATGGCAATTGTACGGTGTGATGGCAAACTCAGAGCAGGAGAGAGGAAGGATACGGTAAGACACGGACTAATCTAGTCTGCTACTGCGAGAAAGCTTTGGCCATTTTTTCTTACAGGCTTCTATTGTCTGAGAAAGTGTATGCCTGATTTTTTTTCTGTCAGATCTAGCTGCTGATGAGCTAGATCAGAGCTGCTGATCCATGTCCCAGCATAACTTCTGGAGAGTTTTTGATGCACAGAGAAAAAGCATCTATCTCTTACCAGAAGGAACAGGAAAGTAGACATCCTCAGGTTTTTCTGCAGCTTCTTAGTGGATGTTCTGGGTTCAAGGGGTTAAACGCTGTGATATTCTGGGTGTGCAAAAGCTTCAGCCCAGGTCCACACCAGTAGTATTTAGCATTTCTCTGCCATTGATATCTATGGGAAACGGGCTCCTAAATCCTCCTGGATCTGCAGCACGTGCTAATAGGATTTAATCCACGGAAGAGTCTAATAGTTTTAACTTTTTGTCTACTTCTAGCCTTAATTTCGATAAGTAGCAGTGTTGTAGAACAAGAGGTCTAAGTCTTGGTCATTCTTTTACACACATCTATGAAGTGTGTCATGACAGTGAGCTAACCTGAAGGAAGAAAAAAAGGCAGCCTGTGTAGGTGGTTATTTCCACACGCCTTGCACTAAGGGTGCTTTCCTCTTACCCTTCCTGTTCTCAAAGGCTCCTTCAGTAATAACAGGCTACAGGCTGCATGTAATGAGGCCTAAAAGGCACAATAGTGTCTCTGAAATTTAGTGAAAAAGTCATTAGAAATCTTGCTCTATATTAGTTGCCAAGTATTCAGCCCATCTTATGTTATTTCACGCTGACTGCTTTGTGCTTGTATGCAGAAATATTAAATCAGTGAAGGTACTCTATGGATGCCTCTAAAGCTTTAACTCTGTTTTAACTTTTTATCTGTTCTTGCCCTTCTGGCATTTTATATTTACTTTCAAAAAATGGTCCTCTGGTGATGAGGATGGATGGAGGAAATTAAGAGTTTATAGATCCTGACTATGTTGGCACCACAAAGTGAATCAGCACTGGCAGCTTAGAACTGACTTTACAGTGTTGCCATCCACTGCTGCTGGCAAATAAACTCAGTAAGCCAGCGTTTAATCACAGCTTTCACTTTTATTGGGTTCACCATCTCAACAGCACTGCTTGCATTATTTACAGAACCATATGCAGACTTTACTTGAAAAAGTCTCTCCTGGGTTGTTCCTTACTAGACACAGTCAAAAACTTTCCTGAGCAATGACATAGACATAGATGACATGACTTGAGAAGAATGAGGCTGTTCCCTCCCCCTGCCTCTTTTCCTTCCTGCTTTATGTTAAGATTTTAAAACATTTTATCGATCCTATTATCTTCAGGTGATCTAACTTGCTGCTTCGTGAAGAGCATATGCAGAGATTCTCCTGTACAGCTGGGTATAAAACATCTGTTAACTTTAAGGATATAGTGTAACAGCCACCTTGTAGTGCCATTTACAGTGAGTAAAGATATACTGACATCCCTCAAAGACATCCTCTGGCTAGAGGAAACAAAACACAGTCAAAATGACTGCTTAATTATTTAACCTGTTTATGCAATGTTTTGCCTTGGTTCAGAACCCACTGTGTCACCTTCACTCAAGGGTGATATATCTTAATCTGTATTTATTTGGAGTCTCTTTCTCTGTGCCTAATCTATCTTACTAGGCTCTTCTCTTGCAGAGTAGGATCCAAGCAGCCCTCCCAGCATGCGTGGTTCAAGATCACACTGCATTTAAACAAAAGATAACTTGTCACAGTTTGCGTCAGTCCATGTGCGGGTAAAGCCTTGATGTTATTGTGGCCTATAAGCTATATATGCTGCTGAGAGACCGAAAGGATGAGGGGGCTGCTGCTGAGAAGAAGAATGCCTGGTGAGGAGGACGGATGAGAGCAGACTATGAACTGATAAATGACCAGGAGAAAAGGGGGACTCGTTATTTACTCTTCTCGTACTAGAAGAGCCAGGGGCCTCCAGCAACATTGCCAGGTAGTAAGTTCAGAAACAAAATGAAAGGAAAAAAAAAAATGCATGTGACATGATTAAATTATGGAACTTGCTGTTACGTGGCACTTCGGAGACCGTGACTATGAACTACACTTATAACATAAAAAGGCAAGTTCGTGCAGATAGGTCCGTTGGTAGGTTTTAAACCAGACACAGTGCCCAGCTCACACTGTTCCCAGCTGCTTTTTCTGGGAGCTAGCAGGGAGTCCTATACTTGTTCTGTTTCTGATGCTCTTTCGTGACTGTCGCTGCTGGCAACCAGGATTAAGTGGCTCATCCTCTGACCCAGGTGGCAGGTTTTATTTTCCCCCCTCTTAACTGCTTCACTAGCAGTTAGTTTGTCTTCCCCCTGGCTGCCTGCTAAGTCATATGTTAAAAAAGCAAAATATTCCCGTAAGACTTTCTCCACACAAAGTGCTACATTTGTCGGGAGGCTCTTAATTAATGGCCTCTTGGGAGTGACCTTGAATGCCTAGATGAGCTGAGGCGATTCAGTGGAGACAGCTGTCTGTCAGGAGTGTGGGGAAAAAAACCACAAACCAATCAATGAAAATGAAGGCATGCTTTGAACATGCAGCTGTTTCTCTCCCCTGACCCCCTCCCATTTTATTCATTTGCATGGGGATATACGTGAGTGTAGATGAATGAGACGTTTCTAGTAAGCGTTTGCAGTGGTTTGTTAGGCTGTTTTCTGGTATCGGTAAAGTAATGCTGCCTGCTGGAGGGGCCTGCCTCTTCTGCCGTGTGAAGGGGGACAACAAAAATGCAGTGGCCCATCTTTTGCAGTGCAAAGTTTGGGGTGGCAGGTACGTGCATGTGTCAGTCTCACATGAGCACCTACAGTGTTTGGACACTGGCCCTTAACCCTTCAGTCTGTTTTTCCCCAAGCTTTCTTGCAGGACTGAATGCAGTGTTGTAGTTTTTTTACTGTTCACAAAACGCACTAATTGTAGTCTCATTAATAGTTTTTTCAAAACTATACTGAACTGAAAGAGGTAAGTAATGTGACTGCTTTCTCTGTTATCTCCTTTCTGGATACAGCAGAAAACACCTCAGTTCTGAAGGAGTTTTGTTTTAAGCAGACTTCTGCCAGTTGCTAGTCTCGGAAACAACAGATGACGAGAGGTATCCCACCCTGCTGCGCTCTCATCCAGGGCTTGTGCTTGTCTGGAGCAATGCCAAATAGTGATGGACAGTAAAGATCTGCCTGGCAAGGAAGAGGCAGGAAGGGACTACCTGCCTGAGTGTGGGCCAGTGGCTACTGGCACTGCCTCGCACAGGAGGGGAGTGCACAGGCTTGTACCGGTTACCTTAAATTTCTGAGAATCTTGTGTGTATTGATTGCATCACTTCAGAAACTTTCACAAAACCTGTACTTACACTCTCTGGCTTGTAGTCCTTGTTGATTTAAGCACACAAGAACACCACTGGAAGACTTGGATCTGGTTTAGGCTTTAAGACACCTTGTTTGAGAGTCCCACATTGGAAAGAGCAGTTAGGCTGCAACATGCATTAAAGATTCAGGACTGAAAAGTTTGAACTGCTCTGAGGAGTCCATAGTTGAATGCAACCGTAATTGACTGAGAGCCTCTACAGAGAGAGACTATCTGGGCTGTAATTGTTACATTTATGCCATTTGAAAATGTCTGGATGCGCTTTTCTATGTATGCTACGCATTCCCTGAGTACAAGTATAGCTGGCTTTCACAGTAGCAGTGGAAGAGCCAAGCTTGAAAATTCGCGGCTTGCTAATTTGCTATTTGGAAAGTCTTTTGTTCTTTGCTCTTCTGATAATAGGAAAGTCTAATTAAACCTTGTCTGCAGATTCAAAATTAGCCTTTGTTCATAAAAGGACCTTTGAACATGCTTAACTGCACACCTCTTTCACTTAAAATTTCCTGGAAGATGGTGAGGTTTGGTATATAAAAGGAATGACACTTGCAGTACTGTCGGTGTGTGGTCCACTGTCAGTGAGAAGATGAATGAGAAGAGCCATATATAGCAGAGGATTATGCCGCTCTAAATTCTGGAGGTATGATTTGGCTTAGATCAGACCAATTAGGGTATTCAGGGTATTATGCTACCCTGAAGATATCCTGGGAAACACTGACTTAGTGATGTTTCATTCCTTCCCCGATATCTCTCTGCTCCAAGGAAGGATGTGATCATTTGTTGCTGGCTTGCACAGAGAACTGGGACAGATGAAGAGAGGTGGTTTTGATTTCATAAACATGCTGTCAGTCCTGGAGAAAGCAGCGCGGCAAAGTGCTTACAGGGAGAGCGCCATGATTAGGTTCAATTGTGTGAAGTCGCAACCACTAAAAGCTGTAATGTGGACAAGTTTCTTGAGAATAGGGTGACGGGAACAAATCAAGACTTTATGGCACTTTAAGAGCAGGTTTTGATTGCCTTTCATTCTCGTTTGATTCTCAGATAACGAAAACCTTGGAGAACACCATGGCTGGCCTGAAAAAATTGCTTTTGGTTTCAGACTGAGTGAGCTTAGTTTTTCACTCATCTTTTTCTATCGAGAGTTACACTAACAGAGTGTATGTTACAGAAACTCATGGAAGGGAACAGGGACATATAACATCCATTCTGAATTGTCAGTCATTACAGAAGAGTATTAGTTTATTGTTGTGGCTTAGTACTTACGAAACAGAACCTAAGGTAGCCTTTTGCAGTAAGAGCCTGTAGGCAGTCTAAGCAGCATATGTAATTCATTATTTTTTGTTGCTCTGGCCAGGGTTCTGTGGCTGTCCTGTGCTCTTGCTGCTTCAGAAACCCAAACAATTGGATAGGGGGATTGGTGCTAAAAGTCTGGGGAATGTTTGCGTGAAAACTGTGACTTTTAGTGCAAGAAGAAAAATAGTTGATGTAAATGAGATATGATCATATCTAAACCTCAGGCTGACTTTCGATTTCTAAATCCAAGTAGGTAATGATTTCAAGGATTAGTGAAATACAGGCGTGACTGGGATCCTGGTAGGTTTGAAAGCATAGTAACTGCACGTTTGAATTGCAGCCTGATCCTGGGCTAATTCACTTCTGTGTTTATTGGTGGAAAATCCACTGGCAATCCCTGCCATTATCCTGCAGTGAACTGATGTAAACGTGAGATTCTTCTTTAATCATTGTATTTCCTTCTGAAGCAGTGGCTACCTGCATCTTGATGCTTTCTGTTTTGCTAGTTGGGGTTTGGCATTGATTGTGTTTCCTAAGAAGAAACACCCAAGTGTTTGAACAGGTACACTTTAAAGAAGGAGCAAAGACAAAGAACATTTTATTGGTAACATTGTGTATAATTAACAGAACTTTTAATTTAATAGCTGTAGTCATAATTGCTCTAGAGATGCACTGCCAACTTCAGAACATGACATCACTGAAGAGAACTTTTAAGTTACAGATAATCAAGTTTGGAAGATGTTAGTCAGTCATAGGCAGGTGCAGAAAAAAGTAAGTACTGAAAATCTATAATGAAGCTGCTTAAATGCTTTATATCTTTTTGGGCATGCCTAGAAATGCACCACTCCTGTCATAGCTCCGTCAGCTCTCCCACCAAAACCCAAATGGAATTGGCAACAAAGATGTTTAGATGTTTCTTTATCTACCTGTGTAACAGGGGAGAGCCTTTCACAAATGAAAATTGAATTTTGTCTTTTTTTTGTCGTTGCGAAAATGGAAGCAAAAGCCTAAGTATCTGTACAAGCTCAACACAGCAAGTCAGCGGTGGTTTCATTCTTTCTGGCATTGTGGTTGTTAAACCAACAAAATGCTCGGAATGCTGCAGAAATGTTAATTGATGACTCCTGGGGTGGCAATATTGTATGTGAATTGCTAATGGTTGTATGTCACATGGGAACTCTGGAAGTATGGAAGATGTAAAGTTTTGTCATCTTATCCATCATTTTAATGGCAATACTGTTATGCAGAGATGAGAAAAAAACTACTGAGCTGGAAAATATACTGAACTGATACTTTTTCTGCATGAAGTCTTATTCAGCTGTTGACTCACTTTTGGCATCGGTTCATCTGGCTTTTTTATGATAAGTAATTTGGTTCCTTCTATGTAATATACTTAGTAGAACTTGATAAAGCTAAATGGACATTCTACTTTATGGATCTCTGCTGTGTACAACTGGAGAGAGATCTTAGCGAAGTGTTGAATAAACTCATAAATCCCCCACCAGCAAATTCTGTAAATGCTTGTCTCTTGTTGTGTTTTTCCCAGCAGACAGTGGTCTTGAAAACAGGGCACTCGCGTAAGGATAGAATTTCCTTAGAATATTGCTAATTGGTAGAAGACGCTCTGTGCTAAATGTGGAAAAATAACACAGAGGCAGAGAAGAGCTTTCTTTATCTCTGACAGGGACCTGCACCGCTGGAGTTGGTATCACTGCCAGCACAGAGGGTAGAACTTCCCCCTGCTTTTGGTATTGACAGTGAACTCTGAAGCTTTGTGAAGACTGATGGAGGTGCTCCAAGAAGAAATCATACACCTTAAGTTACTCAGGCTTCAAAACTTGCGAGAATATCTTGCAGGAGATTTCAATAGCACATTGATCGCTAGAAATCAGGCCTTAACAGAGTATCATATGCTTTATACAGGTACATTTTCAGGTGTGGACTGCAACAGATCACATCTAACAAGATGATACAACCTTTTAATGACATGAAGATTACTGAGAACTTGGGATCATGTGGGATAAATGCGTGAATTCTAACATGCTTGAAAAAGCCATTTCAGTAAAATCTTTTTGCAAGCTGTCTTAGAATTACTCTTTCATTAGATACTGTTACCATTTGGGCATCTCTGTGTTGTTTTTTTTTTGTTGGTGTTTTGGTATTTTGTTTGTTTTTTACAAAATTAAAACAGTCTGCTGCTTTTCTCCCACTTGTGTGGGCTGGAGGAGCAGGGCTGCAGTGGGCTCTGTGGCACCCCTGGGTGGGGGTCCCTTCAGGCTGCCAGGCCCACCGAGGCCCCAGGTCAGGCCTGCTCTGGGGCTGCCTCTTAGCTCCCTGCTTCAGGGTCGCAGGCTTTTCACTGCGGGGAATCTACCAGCCTGGTCCTTCCCACCCTGGAGCCATCTCTTCTCTGTGGCGGTTTTCTGGGCTGTGGAGATACTTGGGACCTCCCTCTCTGCCCAAAATTGTGCCCTGTATTTTACTTCACTTGCTGCAAGTTCAGGGACAGTACTTTCTGCCTCCTGTAGTTGTTGGTATCAGAGCACTGAACAGCCAGAAAAAATGATCTCGGATACGATGATGACTTTTAAAATCGGTGAGAATCTGTGGCTATAACAGCAAATTCCTCACAGTAACTGAGAGCAGAAATTTAGCCTGCAGCAGCTGCAGTTCCTCATGACTTCACTATGGTTGGGGCTCCCTCAGGCTAATTCACATTTAAACACTTGCATGAAATACAAAGGTGGTTTTTCTTGAAAAGATAAATGCAGATAATCAGTAAAGCCTCTCCTAGCTGATGGTGGAATTAAATTTCTTTTCTATGACTTCTAATATACAGTCACAATTTATATTTTAAAGAGATTTTAGGCTGTAACACAAGATCTTGTTCAAATATAGGACTATTTCCAGGACCTGCAGAGAAGAAAGAGGGAAGGAAACAAGAAAAGAGATGGAAAGTCATGAAAACAGTGAAAGAAAAGAGGACACCTGGAACGCGTTAACTTTTGTATCCGGTTGGCAGTCATGTATTGAGGAATATCAGGCACATCTGACATCGAGGGGAGTGTGACTGCTCCGTCATCAGGTGCCTCCAGGTTAGTCAGCCTGATAACCATATCCTGAAGACACAAAAATAAGGTATGAGCATGGAATACACTGTACTGTGTCCCAAAACGGCCGTAAGGAGAGGAGTAGGCAGCGTCAGGACCCGGGGCTGGTAAATCTGACCCAAGTGAGAAGGGTATGTGCAGCAATCTCTCACTCGGTTTACATAGTGGAGGGAGCGAAGCAAGAAAGGTAGAACCCTTGGCAGGCTATTGAGTAGCTGAAATACTGAAAGATATTTGTTGCTGGCTCAAATTAGTCCAAACTAGAATGTAACTGAAGAATTAGTCACTCAGTAGACCAAAGCAAATTAGTTTGTTAGTTTGGATGTATCTGAACAGATGATTCTTAGATTTCTTGGCCTGATTTTATGGTAAGCTTATGCAGAGTTAATTAATTGTCATTGTTTCTTGAAGAGTAGGCTCACAATCTCTGTAAGAGAAGGCTTGAAGCAATGATTTTGCACAGTAAAAACTTGCTTGCAGTAATAGCAGAAATGCAAAAAGAATTTATGATCTTTAGCAGAGTTATTGAATGCTAGCTGGTTCACAAGACTACCAACTTAAAAATACAAAAGGCTGAAAATGGAATA
Source organism: Cariama cristata (assembly GCF_000690535.1). Taxonomy (NCBI): domain Eukaryota; kingdom Metazoa; phylum Chordata; class Aves; order Cariamiformes; family Cariamidae; genus Cariama; species Cariama cristata. Next base: position 37,869 of record NW_009632600.1, read on the forward strand.
ATTAAACAGAAAAGCTATGAGAGAATGCATGTAAAGGTGCTTGAGTCATGTCTTACCACTGAAGGCAGGCTGATTTGAATCTTGGAGTTAATTGGCAATCAAGAGCTCTGCTCCCTGCAAGGTACCTCCATGGCATTATGCTGTGTGGAGTAGTCCCCATAACAACAGATCAATGGGTAAATCCGAAGTCTTATTTGACAGAGAGGTCTGTGGCTGGGTCTCCGCTACGTGCAAAGGATGAGTCCCTGTGCTAAACAGTGAAATCTGTTGATTCACTTAATGGATCTGATGAGTTTGAGCTAAGTTCACAAAGAAACCCAAGTGATGAGGATGGTATTCAAATCTGTGAGACTCCTATGCATCTCTGTGTGGGGACGGTCAGTATGTGATCCTCACCTGACAGCATGCTGAACGGGAGATGGCTAACTGGTGGTCGGGAATCCCAGAGAGAGGGGTGCATCTGAAATGTTGCAGCGTTAAGAGTCTTTGGCTCCTGAGTTTGAACTGGAGCCTGATGCCTTTTGGAGATAAGATTAAAACGCATAACTTGGAACCCTCTCTTCCAAGTGGAGACTCAAGTTGCTGTTTTGTTGAAAACCAGACTAATTCCTGTTTTAAAGAAAATTTCACATTTGTATGACCTTGAAGTAGTTAAAATTTTGTGCAGCAGAGGGAAAACCTTTTTCTGTTTCGTCTTTGCACAGATATATTTGTGTTTGTAAAATCTGAACCCAAAAGCATCGCTCTTCTCAACAGCAGTGAAATAGATCTCGCTATTTGATTTATGTGACTTTCTTGTTCACTGTAGAAGGCTCTATGTAGAAGCAGAAAATGGCTTCCTGCAGGTAAACTAGGGCCAATAGCTTTCTAGAGCTTTTGCATTTTGCCAATATATTCTGTAAAAAATTGTTTGCTGGACACAACATCAGAAGCAATTTAGATTTCTGGAGCTTTAAAAGCAAAGGCACTGTAAATGCCTCTTTCCTGTACTCCTTGCCTCTCTAATATGATCTGCTTCTGATCTGCTTTTTAATTGCTTTTTCAGTTATTTGAATTGTGGACCTCTATTCAATAAACTAGTTTCTCATGAGGGAGCAGGAACCTTGAAGCTTTTCTCTTAGATGTCTCTTTTAAAATACTGTTTCTGTCTGCAATATAGACCACACAGAAAATCAGCAAAAGCTGCATACCAATCTAGCATACAGTTTGTGCTGATGTAACCCTCTTGATAATAACAAGGGACCTGCCCTGCCGAAAGATCCCATGTATATTGCAGTGCTATTGGTTTTTCTCATTCTACGCAGCAAGACTCTTTCTGAAGTTGGCTTTTTTCTGTTTTATAAAATACTAGGCATTTACCAAGACGTAGGAAGACGTAAGGCAAGTTGACATGTGAGGAGACAAAGTAGTGCATATGCATGGACTAAATCCACGTTCTCCTGCCCAATTTTTTTTCTTGAACTCCTTTGATACGTCTCAGGTACACTGTTGTTGTCTTTGTCGTGCGTCTTGCCTCAATGTTGCAGCCAGCCTGCTCTGCCAGTCCTTTTATGCCTGTTTTTCAGGATGAAGCCCTTAGGCAGGGAGACAGGAATGTTGTGAAATGTTTAATGGCAGAGCCCCAGCTGTGCCACCCCACATACCCCATGGCGTTTCGGGGCACAGCAAGGTTTGGCATGCACTCAGCTGTCCCTGGGGTTTGTGGTGGCTGCAGCTGGCATCTGCAAGGTGGAGAGGAGATGGCATATTACCTGCAAAAACATGTGAGCAAATGCTATGAAAAAATGGCTTGCTTCTAGTGAAAAGCGAAACAATAAAACTGTTTTGCTTAAAAAATGAGTAAGCAGATAGATTTGATTAAGAAAAAAGAAATCCATACAAAGTAAGTAGGAAATGAGGCTGTAAAACTGGGGTGTAAGGTATCATCCTGCACTTGCATTTGGACACTGTCTCTCTTGCTCTCATCTTGGGCCCTTTGGGTTGTGTTACAATGCAGTAGTTTTTACATAAGTCACTTTAAATGATAGCTTTGAGTTGTCTTTAAGGCATTTTTGACTCCAAACTTTCTGAAAGGGAATGAATTCTGGCAAAAGTTTGAAAGAATCAGACCAGGTAATTCTGGATTTTGAAACAGGGAAATCTTAACACTAAAGAAAAAGGAATCATCAATCCCATTTCTCCAATCTCCTCCCGACTGCTGTGTGGGGACCTAATTCAGGTTTTTATGTATGAGTTTACAACTGTTTAGAAGAGGAAAAAGTAGTTCATACTTTTACTGAAATAAATTAACACCGGCTTTCTTAGCTGTCACAATTTTATGGATGCCACATAAAGGTATGAGTAATACTGTAATAATGGCACAGTAGGAGAAAGTGGTGAGAAGTATGGTGGTGACAATTTAACTTATGTCTTGAAAACCCTCTTATTGTAAGAAGGGAAAAAGCTGCTTTTTTTTTACCCCCACATCAAAGCATCTGATATCTTCAAAAAGCTCTGGCTGGGTCTTTGTTTTTCTTTGTGTGGAAGAAGATGTCATGCAAAAACGTCAATAAGTTCTTTCTGTTGCCTCATATTGGCTGACTAGTTATAAGCCAAGCTTCAGTAAGCATTATTAATGAACACAGAAAAATGGCTTTCTGCTTGGTGTGTATTCAAAGCAAATTGCAAATAATGGTTAACATTTTATTTTATTTTCTCCACTTGAATTTCATTAAAAAACCTTTCACAAATTTGTGCAGATTCCTATAATGAAACTGAACACAAATGATGCAAATTCTTAATGATCATAACACTGGGTGCTAATGTGGCTGGTGAATCTATAAAGGGAAGTAACCAACATATGGCTCGAAATGATCGACACCGCACCCTAACAATAAATTCCAAAAAACCTGACGAATGACCAACAGAGCGCTTTTTTTTAATTTTTTTTTTTTTTTTTTTTTAAAATTCCAGCATAAATCTTGAGCTGTCCTTTTAAACCTGCCTGTATCAAGCAAGTTCCTAGGGTAGCTGCAATGGAGCTACTCACTGTTTTTCTTTTCTGTAAGTGCCCCCCAACTCCATGTTATACCATGCACAGTTCTCTTTTTGTTGGCATGTTGTTGGTGATTCCTGCCTGAGTTGTAATGAGTAATCCAAAATTAAATTCCAGATAAAGAAATCTGTTTCTCCGAGCTGTGTGTAAAGGCAGCTGTTCTGGTGGTTCATTTTAAATGGACACTGTAGGGAATTTATTTTGGAATTTGCTGGTTGGCATAGAACAGGCATAAAAGGATGAGGACAGAAGAGGTCTTGGGGAATCTGTAGGATTTAACGCTCTTGGTCTGAAAGGGTGTCATGCAACCTCCCAACATCTCGTAGAGCAATGACCAACCTGACCAGTTACCTGTTTCCTTACATCTGCTGCGAAAAGTGCAGACTTTCCCTTGTGCTCCTCTCCCTTGCGCAGGCTTTGTGTAGAAGGCGTTCAGTTTTGCACAAAGATAACGTAGACTTAAGTCCTGCACTCCTGATTGTGTGCGTTTTGCTGGTTCTTAATCAGCAAAGCCTTATATACATGTGTTGTTATTTCCCCTGGCATTTATATTCTGCTGCATAATTTTGAGGAAAGATGATCTGGAACTTGTTTAGTGAAGTAAAGCAACTTTCTGGAGAGCACGCTCTGTTCCACTTGCTAGCTTACTGAAAATGCCATCCCAGCTGGTGTGAAAGTACTGTCGCTTCAATATCCTCTTCCTATTTTAGATGCTTGCTGTATCCTGTACCTTTCTAATACGGACAGAAGAGAGACAGATCTATGGTGGGTCTCTGTTTTTCATATGCCTTAAAATAAGACTGTAGTAAATTATTTAGTGTCTGGGTTATTTGTGTGCGTGTGTGCTGAGCTGGTTTTTTTGTTTGTTAAAGTAAGGATATTTCCTGAGACTTTAGAAAGCTGTGATCAAATAATCAAAGACAACTGGTTTGCCAGCACTACAGAAGGAAAGGAGAATGGCTCTACTGTTTAAAATTAGCCCCTGGAGTTTACATCAGGGCACTCCTGAACTCATTCTGTAACTCAATAAATGACTTATACATTTCAGTTACCTCCAGTAATATTCAGAGTGGAACTACACCTCTAAAGGAGAGCAGGATATTGCAAACAGACAGACATCCATAGGTGGGAACTGTCGGTTTGTGAAAGGATAAATGCTGCCAGCATGCTGTGTCCAGTCAGGGGGGCTTCAGGCGACTGAGCTCCCCTACATGTTAAATGTTACCTGCCCTGCGCTTCGCTTGCTGGAGCTGGCACGGCTCACGGCGTATCAGTCCTGACCCTCAGCTTTAATCAGAGTTAAAGCTAATAAGATTTACAGCTGTCCTGAAGGGATGTGCAGTGAAGTTAACTGTTTTGTAGATGGTGCTGAGGTACTAAATATCTGATGCAGTGCAGTCTCCCCTTGGGGTCGACATTCTTCATCAGCAAGAGACAAATTAGATCCCAATAGATTTCCTCCGTCTATATTCTAGCTGAAGAAAAATAGCTTTTTATATTTACCATGGTTACCTGCAGTCTTAGCAGCTTTGGTAAATGGTGTGAGATGGGCTAAAGAGTGGTAGGAGCAGCAAGTACAGCCACAGGCTAAATATATGCTTCTGCCTTCATTTGCAAAGCAAATTGGCATCTGTCTTTCTAAATAACAAAGATAACGAGCAGGACTTTGGGCAGGTAGAGCGACTAGAAGAAGCAGAATTAAGTGGGAAATGACCTTATGAATCATAAAAGATTTTCCGAGTGGAGACAGGGAAGGCTTTTATGGTTTGGGGTTATCACCTGGTATGAAATCTAGGTTGGCAGAACAAATGGCTGAAGACCCAAAGACAAGGGGCAAAATTACAACACCCCCCACCAGAAATACTGAAATCCAATTAGCAATTAGCAAAGTCGTAAGGGTTTTTGAAGGTTTCAAACATCTGCGGTCGGAAAAATCAGACTGGAACATTTAGGACAACAAATTTTCAGACAAACTTCATAATTTGTTTTGGTCTATTTGTTTGTTTTTCCTTTGGAAATGCTGTAATCACCTTTTCTCCTTCAGAACAGCTTTGTGCTTGTGGGAGAAAGAAGGAACTGCGGAAGAGCAGCATGCCGAGTGTGAAAGGGGTGAAGCTTCTCTTTATCGCTTAAAGGTACTGCATCTTGATCTGATGATAGCAAAGTCTATCGTGTGATTACACTGAGGACCATGATTACACGGAGGGAGAAAAAAGGAAAAGAAGGGAGGAAAAATAATGCAAAATGAAATGTTTCCCATGAAGCATCTCAGATGATTGATACCTAGGCTATTCATCTGAAAGCATCAAGTGCTGCGTCATTGCTGCAGTCGATCTGCTGCTGGTTTCCAGGTTAAAGTCAGCTTGGAGATCTTTACACCAGGGCACAGACTACAGCCTAGCTGTTGGTTCCCAAGACCTGTTTGTGAATCTCTCAGCCTTTTATAGTCAATGCAGCTGCAACATTACCTTGGGGTCTGTTTCCCCAGGTACAGCATCAACCAAATTATGGACTTAGCTGTTCTGTAAGTCTGTCTGAAAGCTCAGAAGGATGGACAAGAGTGTGGGTTTTGTTCTTCAGCTTCACCTGTGCCGTCTCCAGGTGAAATTTTGTCATTAACCCAGGGCAGCTAAAATGAAGTGGAGGTGTTTGGATCAGGTTGCTTGGGAATCAAACTGCATTTTCAGTATGGGATGTGGCATGTCACTTCAGAAATTGATTCCAATGATAAATGTGTTGACTGATCCGAAAAAGGCAATGTAAGGCGCTTGGCTGTGAGGAGCAAAGATTTGCACGGTCTGAGCTTTGCTTTAGTTTCTTTTAAAATGTTGGAGACTCAGAACAGTATAAAGGAATCCCAGGTGTGGGGAAGGTGATGAGATGACAGGCAGGAGGAATATGTTTAGTTTAATGATGGCACATGGCTGGGAGCGGGGTCGATCTGGCTATTGATTCCAACTGACCAGCACACGTTTGGATATTATCACCATTTACCCGGTTAATGGAGCCACTGCAGCTCTGGTCACAGCCCCAGGAAAGCAACTGCAAGTTTGCTGGTGCCTGGCCAAACCTGCTGTGCCTCCAGATGGAGGAAAGCTGAGGTTTATATTTATTAATAAATGCAGGCTATGCAAATAAGAGACGGTTGAATGAAACTGTAAGTAATCGGTATTCTGTGCATTGTGTGCCCAAAGGAGCAAGAGAAACCTACGTATAGTACAGCCTGAAAAATAAAAGAAGCGATTGTAAAGCTGAGCTTCGACTTCTGGCATTTCCTGACTTGTCAGACATCAAAAACTCTGGCTTCCATATTGACTCAAAAATTTTTACGTTTACTTACCTCAGAGTTGTACAGTCCTGTTTCTTATGACGTGTGCTTTAGTGACAATTTGTTAGCAGAGAACTAACAGGAGGAAAATGTGCTGACAGTTATGGAAAAAAAAAGTATATTGGGCCATATTCTACAATTTTTAGTTGTTCTTAGCAGTCTGTCAGCATCTGGACAGCTCAAATGGAAGTACTGAGGCTCAGTGATGCTCACTACTGATGCTCAGTAAGCCAGGACTACAGGACTGTTTTTACAAACAACTTGCTTATTTTGTTTGTTTGCTTGGTTTGGCTACATCCCAAGGGAGTTTTCCTGTTGCAGTGGCTGTGAATGTTGATCTGTGGGGGGCAGAGAAACAAATATACTTTGTGGTGTAGCCTTGTTAAGTGAGTGACAGGTATTTAGTAGTCAAAATAGCAGATCAGAAACAACCTATTTCTGTATTTTAATGATTCGAAAATGTGTATTTGAAACAGCCTCTGAATAATTAGAGACCTGTAATTTAATATAAAAGCAAGACATTTGAATAGCAGTTAGCATTATTTGTGAGATTATATTTAGCTTGGAAAAAAGTGCCAGATAAAAGGTGAGATCTTACCAAAGATGCCCTTCGAACACAAACTGCCTGGAACTGACTGATCCCTGCGAGTCAGCCTCTATACGATTTACCTACACTGACTCCATTGTGCAGACTAGCAGCCAAAGCATATTTAGAGGAAAAAATATCCAAGGGAAACCAGTTGAATTTAGTTGCTTTTCTTCACCTTTGTGCTTTTCAAATCTGGCAGAATAAAGTGTCTTTTAAACTGAAGTTGTTAGTCATTGCAGCTGATGAAAGAAAAGGAAGGAAACAAACCAGTACTTAGTCAGCTGGAGGTTTTCATTCCTTCCTCTCATCATTACTGACTTTTTCTGGGTATAGAGGTAGTATACAAATTTTTACAGTTCTGTGGACTCCTTCCTGATTACTCACTGCCCTGGGCAGCCCAACTTTCTGTGCTTCACAGTCACCTCCTCCAGCTGTTCTGGGCACTTTTAGGGTCATTTGTCCATGTTCTTGTGGCTCGCGTGGCTGGCATTACACTACTCTGCAAGTTTCTGAGTGGGTATTGGGACCTAGGGAGATAAGACGCCTCCAACCTCCATTTTTTTCCCCCAAAGTCTCCATGTATATGCGTCTATCTATCTATCTTCTATTTTACTTTCAATGAGTGTATCCCTCCCCTTGGAGGAAAAAAAAATGACGCTAAGTTTAATGTTAAGTCAATTATTGTGCTGTATCCCTCCCCTTGGAGGAAAAAAAAAAAGATGCTAAGTTTAATGTTAAGTCAATTATTGTGTCTTAAGCTCACTATTACAAAACTAGTCATTGGGTAACAGCCCTTTTTGTAACCTTTTCAAGGATCACTTTGATGGAGGGTGTTGAGAGCTTTGTTTAACACAACGTATAGCCTGCATTAAGGGTACAATTCTCAGAGCATCTGACTGACTTAAGGCTCTAAATCTGACTCACCTTTCTTTGGGCTTCATAGATTCTCAGACATCTTGCAGTGAGGCTGGAGCTTTGCTACTTTGCTTTCGGATCTTTTCTCTCTTTAACCTTATGGATTGCTGTGGTACATGTTTGGCATCTGTAATAGAAACTTTAATGCTGATTCTCCCCACTGCAATTTTCCCCTGCTCCCCATCTCCCTTGACAATAAAATAGCATTACCATACAGTCTTGCTTTGGTTTTCCTCCCAAGAAGCTCATAGAGTTGGCTACCATCTTGCATGCCCTACAGCTGGGCCTGTACTTCCCTTGGCCATAGGACTGCCCAGGCTGTCTCTCCAGCAGCACCTCTTTGGCCTTATTTAGGATTCCCTGTGTAGCCACAAAGTGCTGGCAACAGGTTTCAGTCTGGTTGATTGATCTGTCTGTTACAGACGACTTCTTGTTCCCAGTCAGAGGGGATACTTGTGTTGCCTGTCCGCTGCTGGCCAGCATTGTCAACTGGTGCTGTTAGGCATCTGCCGCTCCTCACTTCAGAAGCAGAGGGGCGATAGGAAAAACTGTGGATGTATTTCACCTGATTTTGAATTTTTGAAAGTCCTTTACCATTGCCTTGGTGATATAAATGCCCTAAAATGTTGAAAGTGGTGGTCACAAAGGAAAGTGCTTTCACAAAGGAAATGGTTTCAGCCTCTGTTGAGAACAAGCTAGCTGACTTTAAACATGAGTCTTGCTCCAGCCACAATTTTACATTTGACTCATTTTTAGAATCAAATTTAATTGAAACTTCTTCTGATGTTCTAAAATATGCAGAAAATCACCACCTTTGTCTACAAATCTTCTGTTGTTATCGATGCTGAACAAAGTAGATGTCGTGGAGTATCATGAAAGATTGTTTTTCAAGATGCTTTTGGATCAGAAGTGAGTCTCTGAAAACATGAATGTGAAGCTGTCAAGAAGCTTTTAGTCAAATATTACAAATTGAGGCAATTAAGTAATTTCAAATAAGCACCTATACTTGTCAGCATTCATTCTTCTGGATACGTACTTTTTTTTTTTTTTTTTTTAGATGGGACACTCAACTGTTTTCTAATTTACTTTAGAAGGGAATTTGGAAAAAGTTTGATTATAAAGTTTTAAAAATGTTGAGATTTAAACATTAAAAAAATCTGAATAACCATTACCTCCTGCCCTGGTTGGAATTAGAAATTTGTTGGCTTTTAATGTTTTCCTGGAAAACATCTTAATCATCACAATGTGTAAGAAGCAGCAGTACAAACCCTTTCAGGATGATGACTGCATCTTCTTCAAATATTTTCCATTTGATATTGGAACTAAGTATTATGCAAACAAATCTCATTGCCAGTTGCACAGTTTTCCTTTTCCCACTTCTGAAGGTGTCTTCTTGTCTTCAAATACCGTACAGCATTCTAACTTCTCATTCAGATGGAAAGGTCTGAAAAAGACGAAAAGAAGAAATTAGAGTCCTTCAGACATAAACACGCTGAAGAGAGTCCACATTTTCCTCATTGACAGGCTGAGTATCATCATTACTCTTTATCGTTTTTGAGTCTTGGACCTGATTCTTCTCTGCTGCCGCTGCCAGTCACTAACTTCAGTAGGGGTAAGCTACTAGTAGAAGAGCAGGTTTCCTATCGCCCTTCTCCGAGACCCCCATGAGTCATGTTTCCCCACATACCCCACACCTTTCTTCCTTCGTTGCTTGCCTTGACTGTACCCAGGACCACCTGATTCAGTGGGGGAAGTTAACTGCTATGTGCAGTACACTTCTCTTATGGAAAGAATACTGCCAAGGCCTCATCGTCCTCGCGCTTCCTCAGCTGTGACAGGGTATCTCCAAAGTCACCTCCTGCGTGTGGCACCAAACCGTTAGCAAGCCTGACTTGGCTGCAGATGTGTCAAAGAGAAACAAACGAATGCACGTTCCTGGGGCTGATCTGCCACTGAAAGCTCCTCTTAGCTGTGGTCATTTGGACATTCTTGTTTCCCTATTTTTCTCTTTTTAAAACTAATATTTTTTTTTTTTAACCTTCTGAGGGTATTGGGAGTCACAAGTAAGTCGTGACATAGTTAAACTGACATTGATTTCCCACTCCCTGCCCTCCCTGATTATTAATTTTAAATATTGTTCTAGGACAAAAATATCTGAAGGATTTGGTCTGGTACTTATTTCAGGAGAAGCTTATCCTCTGAAAGAAGGAACAGACACCTTCTTTTCTTGATAATAAATTCATATACAGACTGAAGTATATCCCTGCCCTGCCTGTTCACTGGTTGAAAAATGAAATCACCATCTTTGCTAATTATTGTTCAAGTTTGGTTTTATTGAAAGGAAAGATTAAAGAGCTGTTTCATGAAACAAAAATGCTTGTAAATTGAAACCTTAGATTTTGATTGAATGAATGTGATTAAATCGCTCAGAAACCTGTGGAAGATGGGTGATCATTTGCCTAATATCTTGAAATTTGCCTTTCGTCCATGTCAGAGCGAAAAAGTGGCAAAACCTGCTATCGGTGTTTCTTTTAGGGCTTTTGCCTCAGGTTAACTGGAAAGATTTTCATTTTGGCAAAATAAGCTTTGGCAAAACTGTCAAATATATTTTCCGAAGGAGAAATGAAACAATTGCTTGAAAACAACAACAACCCCAAATCTGGTTCATATGAAACGCCAAAGTGAAATATTTTTGCCTGGGTGGTTGGGCTGTATGTGCTGCAGGACTTGTGAATGACATGACTTCCCCGCTTTTTCCCACCCCAACATTTGGGTTTTTCAAGAGTTTGTGGGCGAGTTTCATGTCTTCTAGTTCATGAAGCTCCACAATTGCTAGCATCACACTTCCATAGTGTAATAGGCACTGGTGAAGACTCTGAAGAAGCTAAAATTTAAGCAAAAAGCTCTTCAAAGTCAGTAAAAGGAACTGTCGTATATTTTTATTCTTCTGCTGTCTTCTACCCTCGTTATATTCCCCAGAAGTGGAAAAAGCTGGAAAAACAAATTAAATAACTCTCTCAATGTAACTTTCTCATCAGGTAATATAAATTGCGGTGAGCGCTAGAGAAGCACAGCTGACAATAAATGAGCTAATGGTTCGTTTAAGACTCCTCTAACCTACACAGAGATTCAATATCAAATCTTGAAGGGTGGGTGAAAATATATACCGAAGGAATGGAGAACGGTGAGTGTCAACACCTACAATATTTTTCTTTGTATTGGTCACAGCTGTGCTCTTTACTTCACAATTTTGGAGTCAACCTTTATGGAAAATCATGGTGCTTTTTGGTGTTTGTTTCAAGACTACAAGGCTTTTACGCTGAGGGTGTTCCTGTGAAATGCTACAATATGCTTAAAAAGGCAACTTCTCAGTCAATATGTACCTTTGTATATTTTTTTAAAAAAGTGTACCTCGTAGAGTAGCAAATACATTTTAAATTGCTTTTTGAAGCATTTTGGCTTACTTTCAATTCCTTCATGCACTCTTTCAATGAAATTATTTATTAATTGCTGGTAGTTGCATCGGTGGGACTGTATAGGTGTCACTGAGAACATGAGTTGAATAAAATGAAGAAAGCTGTCCCGTTGAGATAAAGCTTCACAAATCAATTTGGTCTTTGATGCCAGCAGTGACAGAGAGGGAAAGCCTCACTTGAGTACACTTGCTTGGCAACTATGAAAACCGTTACTATAAATGGTGTGTGATAACTGCTGATTTGCACAGTGGTACTGCCTGAAGAATTAAATAGCAAGGGGTTGGGGGAGAGAGGTGGTTGAAAGCTGTAGCTTTTCTCCTTGAGAACATTCATGTCACAAATTGTTATTAACTGGTCCTTGCTACTGTGTTTTTTATTTAGATTTAATATTAAGCAAAACACCTGTGCACAAGCCCCAAGAGCCACTTTGGCAGTAATTAGATTTGCAATTGCTGCCCAGCAGTGTGAAGACAAATGTAGCAATAAATAAACTCGGCCAGCCAGTGCCAGCGAAAGCACTGATTTAGCCTGGCAGATGAAAATAGAAGAATTGCACCGAAGCTGTTCATTTCCAAAGCTGCCCAGGAAAAAGCATTCAGCCTTTTCTGAGAACCCTGGCCAGAGGATGGTGGTGTTTCTGGAAAGCAACCCTCATTGGATTATTTCAGGTGAGGGGAGTCTGCCCCACATTTCTGGGGCTCTCCTGGAGAGCATCCTGCAGACAAGCCTCCGTCTTCTCACTCGCAAGATCTCTGCTGAGCATCATTACAGCTGAGGCAGTAGGTAATTCGGAGAGAAATGGCTTGGTGGGCTGTATATCCCCTGAAAGAACTCCGAGGGCCATGCAAAGGCAAAAAAGGGTCTTGTGTTTTGTACTATATTGTGTGCTCCTGGTGAGTTTCCCTGCTTTGTGATATGTCTAGTTGTTGTCTTTGCTGAAGCCCAGCAACTAATCGGCATCACATGTTCTTATGGTCACCATCTATCAGTATATGAAAAGGGTTACGGCTTTCTAGGCCTGTGAACTAATCATATTTTACAATCAGCACATTCTTTTAAAAAGAGTGGGGGATGATTTTCTTTACACAGAGTCCAAAGACAGAGAAGTTTCTGAAATCACAGAAGTGTGAATATTTAAAATTTTCTTACTATAAAGAAAAGTAAAGATTATCAGCAGTAAAAAAAATAACTGGCATTCCTAAAAATAATGTTGTGAGGCAATTCATTCTAACAAAAGGAGAAATAAGTGCTTTCAGCCTAAACATAACGTAAATTTGGACAGTTATTTTTCTGCTAGTTTCCCTGAGAATTCAATGGAATCCCTAGTTTATATGCAAGTGGGCTATATAAGTTATACATGGGTTTTTTACATGGACTAGAGTATGGATGGGTGGATTGTTTTAAAGTATGGAAAGCTTAAAAATATATAAAACAATTTTTACAATGTAAGACATCTTGGAGATTTTTTTTTTTTTTTTTGAGGTAAAGATTTTGTACTCAGGAAGTAAATGAGGGAGCAGAGGGTGTGTGATAATTGTCTGCATGTGCTCATCGCTGAAGGCAAATAGGAGGTAACTGAATTACCTCAGCCCTCAGTAAAGGAAACAAGATAATCTGTGTGACCTTGTAGCTGCTGAAGGCTGGGAGCGAGTACCCACAGCGCTTGTGCTCATTTAGAAACAATAGCAAGGAAGGAAATTTAAAGAGCAGGTTGCCAGGAAATCATGTAAGCAATCTCCTGTATAGGGCAGGCCTGGGACAGCGCAGGAAAAGGCAGTGGCTCTGAGTGTGACAAGGGGTGACATTCGTATGCTGGTGTGCAGAATTACAGTTTCTCTTAAACCAAGAAACTGTGGTTTGCCGAGAGAAAACGTTTACAATCAATCACATTTGTAGGTTGTGCTATGGATCAGTCAGGGCATGAGACAAAGCCTGCCTTATGCTGGGCTAAGGCCATTAACAGACTGTTTCCGACCTAGCTGGGGAAAATCAGAAGTGATACGCTGAGGGACTAGTGCTTGTTTGTGATGCCCATGAGAAACTGTCTGCTGGACACTCATAAAGCAGTGCTGGCTAGATTTAGAAATATTAAATGCTATGTTAGTATGATTTCAATCGGAGTTGGTGCATAACCTGCATTTTTTAAGACAAACAAAATATCACCTGATCATGCAGTAAATAAGTATCAGTTTTCATGACTGCTATTTTAACATGCGTGTATTTAAAACTGCCCTCTTGTTTTGGGGAAAAGTACCACTGGTTTCAATGCAGTGGCTATGTTTGTGTTTTACTTGCAAATCCCAACAGTTTCTGAGAAAATTAGAAACAGAAAAGTGCTAAAAAGCGCAGGTGCAAACTAAGACTGGAATTTATAATTTGAATCAAGCTCTTATGTTCAGCGATTTAAAATCATGATTACATCTGGTAACTGGAGTTGCTGTCACTGCCTGCCTGCTCTTCACTTTGGTGACTGTGGTTCTGCATTAAGACAACTCATGGTGATGGCTCTCCTGTCATGGCTAGGAACGTTTCCTTCCTCAGCCGTGTTGGTACAAAATCTGTTTTACTGCCTTCCCCTGACACGTTGGGGCTGATCTTAGCTGGAAGTGGGGCACAAGACTTCTACGGGCCAGTCCTTTGAGGCGGCACGAAGGATCCTTTTTCTGGTCTTTGCCTGACATTTTTGCTTCCACGTATGTGCTCATCTTTGAGCATCTTTGAGTTGGAGGTGGAAATGAATTTGCCCCGGAAGGATCTCACAGGTTTCCACCTTTCTCTGAAGCCCGGGGAGCAGCTCTCCTGCTGGGGCTGTCAGGGCTTATGTCACTCAATCACTTCCCTGCTACTTCCGCCGTCTCGGTACGAGTATTAAAATACCAGCAGTGCCCTCTTCATGTACAGGATCAGAAATAAATGCTGTCAAAAGCATGGATAGTTGCCTTTCTGTCTGGGAATGGTTCTCACTAACAGGTGCCCCAGAGGGCAGGCGTCTGAGCTCAGCAACCTTTCTGTAATGTCGCAATCGTTGGGTGAGTTAGATTACCGTGGTCTCACCAACAGCTTTTAAGACGGCTTTATAACCTGCCACTGTGCAGAATTAAAGAAGGAAATCAATCAGAAAGGGAATTAACTTGTAGCCATTCTAGAGCAACACTTTTTCTGAGAAGTGAACCTGACTTTATAAAAAGCCCAGTGACCTTTCAGATCTAGGAAAAGCTCTGCTCACCAGTGCAAGTATTAGTGCATTGTTAGAGAGGCTTGGTGTTCCTCTGCGGGATAAATATGAAAGATAAATAACTTAAGTCCAGCTAGACAGGCCCATGAGGTGCAGATGTACTCAGAGATGTCTTTTTCTGTCACATACTGCTGGAGTAAAGTAAAAGAACTGCTCTTGAAATGAAATAAACTCAAAGAAAAAGAAACTGGAAGTCCTCAGAAGAAACCACATAGTTTGTAGCTGGGGATTTTATTTTTTTCAATGTATTAAGTTTTAAACTTTTTAATAGATATTTGTTTGGTTATGGATAAGTAGATGGTACAGTGCAGCTTAATGGAGACACTGCTTAATTTTTGACCTTTTTTTGATATGTGTTTTTACTAGCTTGTTTTTATCTGTGTTGGTTTGTTCCCCCTGTTTATATGAAATTATTTTTTTTGAGATGCAGGACAGGCAGTTATTTGTTTATTAATTTGATAAGGGTGATAGCTTTCTGAATCTTTGTGGTCTGTCTTTCCAGATATTTCAAGTTTGCCTATTCTTTCCAAGGCCAACATTTGTGTGGCCGCACTGAAACTACCTATGTAGGCTGTGGATGAGGTGTGCCTCGCTGGGGAGATGAGGACCTTATCTGTTCCTCTCCAACCTGGTGTCGGGATGCAGCGGTCCTTGCTGATCAACCAGTCTGATACTTTGACGTCTTCTCACAATGTGAGACAAGAATATCTCTGACCGATTGCTGTGCCATCTATGATGCTCTCTGCGTATGGATCTGCCTTAGTTGTGATGGATTCAATCATCAGACAGAAATTCACAGCATCAACCATCAGATAGAAATTTCTGGCAAAACTCCTCTCTTTCCAGAGCAGAAGAACATAAACCAGGGTGAATTAAGAAGTATCTCCGTCAGAGACTTTCTCTTCCCTTTCCAGTCACAGGCATTTCCCAGAGCAACCCATCTCTGTGCTTCTAAGTGCTTTTAGTCTGCTCAATACTCAGGAAGAGAAACAGCCCAAAGTATTCTGTGTCAAAGTGAAGGTAACTACGACACAACCCTTCCTGCCTAGCACACGCTAATCTGAAAAATGCAGTAATATTGGCAGAACACTAATGACCCTTACTGTAGTGCTAATGTATCAGGTAGATGCAACAA
This sequence comes from Cariama cristata, assembly GCF_000690535.1. Lineage (NCBI taxonomy): Eukaryota > Metazoa > Chordata > Aves > Cariamiformes > Cariamidae > Cariama > Cariama cristata. The sequence goes on from NW_009632600.1 coordinate 53,581, forward strand.
TTTACTGAGATGAAATCTTTCAAACTTTTCTTACAATGCACACTTCAATAATTTCATTGTGAAAGTATTAAACTATGTTGACAGCTACAGCTTTCTGATATGTCATAAGTTTACCTGTATTGGTATAGATGCTTAATGTGGAGAAAATAGATTATAAAGTTATTGTAGATACCAGATTAAATTGGGAGGGACAGAGTGAATTTATATGTTAGATGAGGTATAGACAATTTATGTGATTATTGTATCCTTAAGTCAATTATGGATAAAAAAATCGTCTTACTGAAAAATAAGTGAAGATACAGCCTGCAAAAAGGAGGCATTTCTGTCTAGAACAGATAGCGGGCTAATTTTACATAAAGGAATAAAATATATGATATGTCAGATTCATAATAGATTGTTCATACTGCAGAAGAAAATAAAACATGATTATGTGTTGTTAAACCCTCAGGGAAGTCAGGGAACACGACTTTTAAGTCTTCACATTACCTCTGTTTTCTTTTGAGATCATAATTGCAATTTTTGTTTCCCCTTTGGTGAAGAGGGAATAAAAAATTAGCAGTTTATTTTAAGAATCTCAAAGCTCTTTCTGGAGCAGCCTGCTCTGAGAAACTTCCATGCTTTATTTCAGGAGCTGTTCTTTCATAACGGATGTTTTGCCTCTAACCAGCAGTACAGAGCGTCGCAGGCTGCTGGTACAAAGTTTTGGTCCCAGGGCCTCACTCCTCTCCATCATAGAAATGGTTTTGTGGGCCTTCCCCTTCTTTAAGCTTCACTAGACTTCCCCCCTGAGAAAAACTGTTTCTCAGAGTGCAACTTCCCTGACACACACTTCCTAAAAGTAGCAAATTCCCATTTTAAATGTATTCTGGATTTTTTTAAAAGTACTGCCATGTGATGACCCGAGACCTGCTTTTAATGACATCATTCTTCTGTAAAAGGTGTTTCCGTATTACTCCTCAGCTTTCTTCCTCCTACTGTTTTAGCTGTTAGAGCCATTAAAAAATACCTCTTTTTAAAAAGTAAGTTAGCCTTTCTAAACCTCCTTTGTTCTTGTAAGAGATTTAAATATTTTTGCCTAATAGTTCAAAACTTATTTAATTCAGTAAACTAGGAGAAAATTGGAAATTTTGACTACAATTATGCAAACATAATGCTGTAAGGGTTGTTCCTGCTCCTGCCATGATGGACTGTGCTGTCAAGTGAAAATGCGAGGAGTTAATGCTTCCAGAATGCATGATAATGGTAGTTCATGGTACTGTCCCCTTTCCCTTCTCTGTTCTCAGTCTCCATGTCTCCTGGTGGTGGTAATTCCTCTCACCATCTCAAAAACATTGAAGATACCTTATCTCCCATGGTCTTCTATCTCTCTCTGGCAATGTGTGTCTATATTAATTTTTATATGCGGACTTTTGCAGCAGAGGATTGCTGCACTCAGGTTCCAGTACTGCTCTCGGACACTGCTTCCAGGACGCTCCTCGGAGGTGAATGCAGCAGAGGTATGAAGCAGCCCAAGAGCAGGGACTGCACCTTGCTGGGCTGTGAGTTTGATAATTTAACCACGACCAGTCATTTCCTCTTGTATCTTTTCTGTTGCCAAATCTGAGCAGGCTCACATAGTGCCTCCGTGCCAAACTGTCATGAGAAACATTTCAGATAAATTGGCATATCAATCCTACGACATACACCAGCAGGCTTAGCACTGATCATCCCCACGAGACTTGCAAGCTGGTGGCCAATGTGATGAAGAACATGTGGCTCTCCCAGCTGCTTGGGAAGCTGGGAAGGGATTGTGTCACAGGAAAAGCCGAATTTCAGCTTGTGTGAATTGGCACAACTCTGGCTGCTTTGACCATTGGTCTTGGACAGATATCAGACAATTCTGGCAAGATGTGTCCAAGGTGACCTATTTCTAAGGAGCATATCTGGCAATGTAAACTGCTGTTGTATTTAGTCTTGCAATTGTTTTTAGTAATTCATGCATATTTTCTGGATATGAAGGGCTGCATACGTGCTGTCAGTATGCTGGGGATTTATCTGGAAGCTATAGGTTCCCTGCTTATCACCCTGAATGAGAAGAAGGTGTCAAACCTACATAAATGGAATCTATGCGCTGATCTGATTATCGTATTTTTAGAGTTGTAAATACCCAGGTGACCTAAGCTAGGCAGTAACTAATACTAGGAATTTAGTTGATAACTTTAACTGTTTGTTGTTTTTTTAAATCTCTTACCCAGAAACTGTACATTGTTTTCAGAGAAGATTTGGGTTTACTTTAAGAAGTATACTGTTGCTTAAATGTAATCAAAAAAGTTGGATGTTTTTCCTACCACAATATTCCAGCAGTCACAGATCTGCCAAAACAGTGCGCTGGGCTATGAACTCTTCTAATGAGCAAAGACCAAAACTTTATTAAACTAATTAACAGTCTCACTAGCAAGAGCAACATTTAATATGCCATGGTATGACTGAACTACTCCACACAGACCCAACTTCTCTTTTCAAGAATCTGTTACATTTTGACCGTCTGATCATTGTACTATGATCAACACTTTTTACTTTTATGGCATTTCTTTTGAGGACAGTAAGTTTGTTCAATGCAATATAGATATTATCATTCTTACTTGAAAGGATGAATGAAAATGCGACTGGGGGCAAAATGTTTTTCAGGGGTATCCTTTAAATTACCTCTTCGCAAAAACTTGTGTCAAAGCAGGATGGAGGTGTTGAAATTAAAGGTTGATATTCTTTGTGCCTATAGTCAGATTTATCTGTTTTGAATTCAATATGAATGTGAAGCACAAAGAAATATTGTTGATTGCAACCTTTCTCCCAAGTTAAACAAGTTCAAATATGCTCTGAATGCATAATGCCCTTAAAATTTCTAAGGATGGGCATTATATATGTATACCTATAACTCGTTTTATGGGGAACAAGTTTAGATAACATACACTGGAGAAAACGTGAGGGCACTGTGGAAAAGAAATCTTCCAGTGAAGGACAGAATAATAATAAGAAGCAGTTCTAGCAGCCAGACCATACAAGCAAGTGCTGCACATCTGTTAAACAGAACAAGAAATCTATTTTCTGGGGAAATAATTTCAACTAAAAGCAAACACAGGAATCCCTGCAAAAATCACTATTATTGATTTATTTTTGTTAGCTGTTTTCAAAAGTTTGAAAAGTTAGAGAAGGAAGGGATATTACCTCAAGGATTTGACTACTATGGGGACTTTCAGGATCAATGAAGTCCCCTCAGCCCATGTGACACCTGTAAGGCATGCTAAACACTTGCTGTTTTCATGAAGTTGCTGCTGGTGGTAAGGCAGGAGCGATTATCTCTTGAGACAAATGTTATGCAGATGTCTGCTCTCTAATTTATTCTGAGCTGCCTTTTTTAAGTAAAATTAATAATTTGAAGTTTGGAAGGAAAGTTATCATGGGAATAAAAAGACTTCACACTTAAACCCTAAGTTTTCCCAGTTTCCTGGATGAAATGGCATCTGCACATATACAAATGTTGAGGTTAGAAGCTCAATGACTTTGCTGTACGTCTGTTGACAAATGCATAGAAACTCTTGTCCTTTTTTCTCATCTCCCAATGCTGATTGTAATTGCAAGACTCCTTGAATTCCTGTTGAATTTATTGCTAGCCACAGAGGATCAAATAGTCTGATCCTTCCCATACCTTCTGCTCTGTAAGAATCCTCATTGTTTGGGCGTGGTAGCAATCATCCGTGCATTTGTCAGCTCCAGTTGCATTACTGCATCTATAAAGAACAAAGGAAAATGGTGCCTGTTGTCTGCTGGTACCAAACAAAATTGCCTTTCAACACTCAAGTCTTCCAAGAATATATTGTTGCTATGCTCACAGTCCTGCATTATGTCCTGGCCAGCTTCCAATGCCAGTTTAAGAACTTGATCCTAACTTTTAACAAAATTATTATCTTGAGGCCAAGCTAACTTGAATAAAAACAAATTTAAGCTACGAACCTTCTCAATGTCTGCGTGCCTTGAAAGGTGCAGGCTACAAATCCCGTAAGTGGAGGATGTGAGGGTATAATTTCACAAGGTAATGACATCAGCCAAGAAGGCAGATTCCTGTCTAGTGATTTAAATCTCTGTGCTTTAGCTCCCTGTCTAGCAGGTGATGGGTTCTTTCTGAAGCGCATCATTTCGGTGGTAGGGTTTGTACTGTGAATCCATAAGCCATTGCACTGGTTCAAATGGGAGGATGATGAACTGTGCAAGAGGCAAAATCAAGAACTTCTTATGCCAGGTTTGCCACCAAAACAATTGCTTCCTGAATTACATCCTGAAAGTTGAAAACAAGTTGTCATGAATTGCCTGTCAACAAATGTTGCCAAATCTTTCTGACACATAAAATGGAAAAGCTGTGGGGTTGTTCTTAAGCTTGAGTGCCTGTCAAGTCTTCTCGTCTCTCCAAAACCCCCAAATGCAGGATGGTAACTTAGGCAGAGTTTTGAGAAGCCTTGGAAACTTGTGTGTAAATTTGCTACCACTGTTGTTTTTACCCAAAAAGGTGCTTGAATATTCTTGGGTTGGCTTGAAAGATAAAGCCAATAGTGCAACGGTTACATGGCACTTGAAAGTAGAGTGTGTTCCTGGAGCACACCCATGTGAGTTGTATCTTATCGTTTCACTGTGAATTCCATTCAAAACTTGTTTTTTCTAAGTGTTATTTTCTTCATTTAACAAATTCACCATCAACCTATGAAACAAATTGGATGACATTTCCAAGGCTGATTCGAAAACGTTGTTAAAATTGATCAGTCCTACCGCTCTGTGTTACCTACAGCCCTACGAAAAAACTTGAAGTGAGAATGAAATCAGTCTGGTATTAAAAACTAGTAATGAACTGTAATAAAAAGGTGGCATATACTGAAATTTTCCAAATCTCAGTCTTGGGAAGAATATTCACTGTTAGATAGCTGTAGCTGCTCAAACTATTTGTTGAAAATATACTAGCCATAAGTACAGATTGTGTATACAATTATATAAGATCATAATCATTATTTCTGGAATAACAAAGAAGATGACTGAAATAACTTTGCTAATTTAGGAAAAAGCTGCTACCACAGCTACTTGAATCTAAGCAAATTCTTCGAGCTGCAATTTTTGCCACATAGAAATCAGTGAAAAGTCCCAGTTACATAATCTAGGTTGATCAAATAAAATCACAGTTTGGCACGTAGTTATGTGGGTTTGCTAAAAGCAAGCTACAGAATTATTTTCCAAGGGCAGGCCTGGTGTATAAGGTTAACATGAGAAAAAATAAAGCTGATATGGTCCTCCTACCATTTCTTTTCAAGGTTTTTTTTTTAACAAAAGCCACAAGTAAATGTCATTTGAGTCAATGTTACCAAGTATGCATTTATTCAGTATAATGAAAATTATATTGCCTCAAAACTCAGTTTTATCAGTAAATGATGGCATTTATGTTTACCGCATGGTTATATGATAGACTTTAAATTTTAACGATACTTACTGTAGTCCCAGTGTAAGTAGTTTAGTAAAGGCCAACAGATGAATGGTGGCAAGGAATTTCCTTTACCTAGCTCTACAACATGGACCTGTTTTCAAAGGTGAATTATCTTCTTTTACAGCAGAGAGAAGAACCCAATGGCTCTTGTTGCAACTTTGAATTCAGGCTCAGCAAGAAGAAGCATTTGTTGAAAACATTTTAAACAAAATGTTACAATTTTTTTGGAAGCATATAGTAAATTCAACACATGGAAAAGACATGTGTGGAATGGATCTAAAAAAAGAATCTTAAGGGATGTGGTATAAAGTAATTCCGACATGCCAGCTAACTAGAGCAGATTTTTTTATACTAGCACGCTCAGTCTGTGACAACATTGAGGAGTCTATTTTTTCAGAGGTATTTGCCTTCTCTATCATCACAATATTTCAGTTTTAATTACCTCATAGTGTTTCTTAGGAGCTCATTCAAGTTTCAGGTATCCTTTCCTCTGGTGGCACTGCCAGTACCAACTGCCCGTGCACGACACCAGCACTCACACGGGGCAGCCCATGCGACAAGGAAGGCTCAGGTTGTGCTCTGTGGAAAAATAATTGCTCTTCAGCCACTTACGTATGCCAGGTTCCCAAAGGACTACAGTTCTTCTGGAAAATGTTTGGGGCTTTCTCATTCCCAGAGGGTTGAAAGCTGCACTGTGGTCAGAAGAAAGCAAGACTCTTATGATTTAAGTGACAGGAAGAGAAGGACAAAAAGGGATACCCAGCCAGCCTACCACTTGCTGTCTGACATGCTGTTCATTTATGTTTTATACCTCAGCTGAATGAGTCACGGCTTTAAATAAGAACAGAACTGACAAATAACAGATGTGAGGCTCTCTCCAGAGTTATCTTTCCTGCAAATACCCAACAAAACAATGGCTGAGGGAGAAGCTGATAGCTCTTTCCAAACATCCTACGAACACTTGAGAAGGCAAGCAGCTACTTTAAACTGGGAAACTAATGTGGACTGGGAGCAGGTGAAACAGGGACCAATTTCTCCTGGAACATTTCTTAGGAATCCGGTTGCCCTGGGTGTTTCAGACTTTCAGCTTGTGCCTATAACAATGTTTCCAGTGAAGCATACTAAAATGGAGAAGAGTTCCAGTCAAGAGCTCTGTGAAATCTTGAGAGGTGGCAAGAAAGCCATGCCATGTTGCATTCCAGAGGCATCACAAGCACTTGCACGGGGGACGTGCCTGGTATTAACTGCTGTTGTTGTTCTGTCCTTTCTAACATAAAGGTTCCTTACTAAAACCAATCTTTGTTCATCGATGTTACATCTGGGACTGCAGCCAGTAGTTTGTTCTGGATACGGCAGAAATGGGAAACCTCAAACCTTAGGAAAACTTTTCTAGGGATTTACTGAGGAGAAGTAGTTAGACACTTGCCTCATCTGTGGCCCCAATACCTGCAGAAATGGGGGGAAGATTTCAAGGGAGCAGCTCTGTGACAATCATCTCCCAGTGTCATCCTACGGGATCCTCTTAGGCAGCTTTGAGCAAACTCAGGCTGAAAACGAGCTCTGCCGGGGAAGTGGTGGAGCTGCATTTGAGCTAAATAGCAAGAGGTCATCTTAGCTTAGACTTGGCACTACGTGAACACGACTGTGTGTCTTTTGGGTGGTTAGCTGGCTTGCTTGCGGCTGGCTCCCAGGATGCACAGAGCTTGCTTGTGTCTCCCCACAGTGGGCAGACAGTTTGATCAAACTGTTTAAACTCAGTTTGAGAAGGATGATGATCTTCAGGCTTGATAACAAAATGCTAGGCTTCCTCTGGGCTGGGTGTGACTTGGAACCTGAATTTGCCATCTCTCAGCTGGGGACCCCTGTGAGTGGTACCCCCAAGCCCCTGTGCTGCTGTCCCCTGGCCTGCCTGCACCTCTGCTCAGCGGCACGCTTGGCTGCATTCTTGTGGCCACGGCTCTGATGGTGCCATGACTGCAGCACCACCATGTTCCTAGGGGCTTGCTAACCTCTAGCTGATGGCGATGGATGGGATTGCTACCGGCACTGTGAAACATGGGGTGGTTGGGCTCTTGTCCCTGTATGGAGGTGGTGTGTCAAAGGTAGAAATGGTGTTGCCAGCCACTGTCCTTTCCTTTTGCCCCTCCACCCTCTTCTGAAGTCAGGGATAGTGTCTGAAATCCCCCAGTGGGACTAAGATGGATGTTGGGGTAATGCAAGTCAGACTACTCCATGTGCCTCCTGTCCATGCTCCAAGCCATTGCTGGCTAAATTAGTCCAATCTGAAAGTCATAAAGCTGGATTTGTGTACATGGACCTTAAGTAGCCCCCAAAAGGTCATCAGAATTTCTTTTCAGTCACAAGAAAGGATGTGGTTCCCCAGCTATTGTCCAGTGTATTTATCTTGATTAAAATGGATTGATGAGTGGTCAAACAGGGTCTCGTTGCACGCTCATAAATACTGATTAGAGATTTAATTTGCTTGACTGTGTATATGAAAATGCAGAAACAGGGAGAAAAATTGATGTAATGTGTTTTCCTGAGGTCCAGGTCATATGCATGCAGAACTATCTTTCTGTTTATCTTCCCTCTCCTCTCTGTCTGAGGGAATATGCAGGATCAAACACACGCCTGTCCAAGACTGTTAAACAAATACAGTTTTTCTAGAAAACTCTGCACTACCAGGAGGAGATGGACGAGGTGCTTAATACAGAAGTGATTTAACTTTTGAGGATTTGGGAAACCTCAGAGTTGTGTTCAGGCATAAGACTTTCTGATTGACTGGATGTTTTGCAAAATGTCTTTGCCTATTTCAACTAAAGACTTCATTTACCAAATAAAGGACCGGAACTATGCATCGAGCCGTGGTCAAAACACTCCTTGAAAAAATGCAAAGTTCTCTGCCATTGATTCCTTAATAGACTGAATAATTTTTGAACTTTTTTTTTTTTCATATAAAATGATCTAAATAATATAAAAAGGTCATGGTGGGCAGTGTGCAATATAATGATAGCTGTGAAATATTAAATGGCAAAGATTTGATTCATAGCTCTATTTTTCTTGTCTCCATTACATTCAGGAGAAAGCTACTTAGATTCATTTCACGGTGTTTACTTTGTAAACCACTCACACTCATACAAAACAAAGACCACAGTGGCCTTGAATACATTTCTGTAATGTGAAAAATTAATTGTGCCCAAAATGCCTATTGATACTGACACCATTTATGTGTCAGATTGTTCCATTGCACTTCAGTTACTTTAAGATTCCCAGGATTTCTTAAACAATTCATTGTTTAATGCCCTGATTTGTTCCAGAAAACTCCTACTTTTTTAAAATCAACTTTATTTTTCCCACTTTCTTGGCCTTTTTTGTCCTTTGATTACACTGAGGAAGTTGGTTTTGCGTCTCAAGGCTCTTGAGGCCAGGTTTGTCACGTGTCATAGAAGTGTATGTTGTACCAGCATACAAAGATTCAAGTCTCCTCAGGCTCTGAAAAGAGTTGAAGGCGACTGAACAGGTAGCTGTTTCTGCAAATCTCACTTCTCTTATGGATAGTTTAGGTACGTATGAAAGCTTCCTGTAGCATAACACCACCTGAGTGCACAGAATTGTCCAAAAATCTGGTCTTTGGTGATTGCATCTACCTATGATAGCTTTTTGTTGTTTCAGCCTTAGGCTGAAATTCTGTAACTGACAGTGAAAATCCTACATAACTTTTTCTAGCTGGTTATGGCATTTGGTTATTTAATAATTTAATAATATTTTTAATCCTTTTGGAGCTGGATCCACTTTTAACCTATTATTCAAAAGCAATGTATAATTTAGTGCTGGGCTGGTGCTTGAAGGGGGAAATAAACTCATTTTTTGCCCCGATGGACTGTGAGAGTGAGACTCCATCTCTTCCCACTGTTCTTTCCCCTCAGTCTCATTCTTGCCACTGCTTTTCCCAGCCCACTGACCACCTCTGATGTGACTCTCTGTGACAAATTGTACCTATTCCTCTTCCATACCTGCTGTCTAAAGGAGGCAATAGCTGGTAGCCCTCTCTGTTTCATGTCTGGACAGCCTTTCTTTTTCTGCTCTCTTGATTCATAACCCTTAGGATGTTAACAAAACCTTGTTTGGAGAATACCCTGTATTCTGCAGATTAATGTGTAAGCTTGCAGAATGAGTTCAGACAAATTTTTGTTCCTGTTTCATTGTCCAGCAATGGCACGTGCTGACGTTATGTGCTGTGACACTTGATTCATGGAGATACATTCACTGAAAGTAAATTAGCCAACCTGTCACAGAAGCGATCATCATCATCTTTAGCCAGGTTGAAAACAACTCCCAGACCCTTAAAAGCCCACAATTCAATTGCTTCAGTATACCGTTCATTCTGGCGTTTTCAATATGCGTTCAGTTAAATGCCCTAAACCAATTTGTTCATAAGGATTATACCCTGGAATCTGCCTATACCTTGACATCTGTGTTTTTGCAGATATACCTCCTTCTGTAAATTGTATTTTTGGGGACAGGAGGTGGTAACATGAATAAAAGCTGCAGAAGTGCGTTAGCATGAGCCTCTTGCTGCTTAGCACATTGTGCTACCCTTTCTAGCTTGAGTTATGCAAAACATTAAAAAGGAAGAATAATGATTTAATATTCTAATTGAAAGAAAGAAATGACTCAGAGCAAGTTGACCTAATTTAGAATAATAATGGTTATGTGAAATTAATCACACCTAACTAAATCATGGTGCAACAGCACCTTAGCAGGGTCACCAGTCACAACAGTATTAAAGAACGCTTAAAAGATACACTGGTTATAATCAAACAGCCTGATTATCGTTCACATGAGCCCCACACTGCCTGTGCCTGGTCATATTAAGGGGCCTGTGATTTATCCCTACTTGAATACTGTGTGGATTGTTTAAAGTAGAATAGTGTACAGGGGATTTCATAAACTGATTCTTTTCTCCTTTCTGAAATATTGTGATAATCTTTAAATTAGAAAACTGCTGCCAATCAGACCAAACATCTAGGGGACAGAACCTCTTTTGATGTAATAAAAACTTCTGGAGTTAAGGGGGACCGATCCAGCTGCTCTTCAAATCATGGCAAAGTAGCAAACACCCAGATCAAAAAGGGTAGGATTAGCCATTTCCTGAGATTTTTGTATGTGGTGGTGTACACTGCCTTTCATTGAGACTAGTACCTGTTATGTCGTCAGATGGTTTTTGAAAATCTAGTCCATGGCTTTCATAGAAGTGTGATTGTGCAAACGAAGCACAAGCATGTGGAAGGAACTTAAGAACTCAATCCGTATATGGCTTAGCATTTTGGCATGTATATGAGTGTTACTTGCACATATGTACATAACCACTACTTAATTTTTTAGATTAAACCCACTCTTCAAATAAAAAACCCAGTAAGTTAAATAGTACATCTGTTTTTGTTAAGTTGTGGAGCTGTTGACTGTCGTCTTTTTTTTGCTTCATTTGCATGACAAGAGAGAATAGCAGAGGAAAGGAAGGAGAGCAGAAGAAAACAAATACTTCTAAATCCTTTCCTATGAGCATTCTGCTTGCTGCAGCTTACTTTTGATGCCACAAGTTCCTCACTAAATATTTCTGGATGACAGATGGCAGAAGTCAAAGTGTCTAAAAGAGTAAGTCCTCATCCAGCACAGACTTTTTTAGAAAAGTCTTCATTTGTGGTAGGAAGAAAACTGAGGAAGGAGCCTGAGGGAAGGTTGCCAGAAAGTGGGGTAAAAAGTAAATGGAGGTAAGTGTCACATGCATTGGGACCTATTAGAAATGTGCTCTTTTGAGGGAAGGGATCAGTTTCTCAAGGTGATTTCAAAAGGTTCTTGCTCAATAAGCTGATTTCTGTGCGAGCTGTACAATTTGAGGGGCTGGGATACAGTGCAGAGGATAGAAACTGTAAATCAGGTAACATCAAAACAGCCTTAGCAACAAAGTCTTGGTTGGGGTGAATAACCACCTGCACTGGGGTAGGTTGCTACTTTTTCCACAGGACATGAAGTTAGTCTCCACGTTAATTCTTGAAGAAGCATAGGTATTAGAGTTCCGTGGTTCCGTGGCAAATTGTTGGTGCAGGACTTCGCAGGGTATGCAGGGGAGTTGTGCCAGGCGTGCAGCAGCGGCCTGACCGAGCACCCTGCATCCTGGAGACGTGGGCTGTGCAGCACGCCACCATGACAGACACTGGTGGATCTACGGTTCCTCGTCAAAGACAGGACCAGCGAGGTCGGGCTTCCCTAGCCTAAACAAAGAGAGGCATGCACATAGTAGTTCTCATTTAATTGCTGTATCAGATACGGCTAGCAAGCTGTATGGGACTGTAAGGTTTGTCTCCCTCACGCACCCGTGTATGCACTGTACATTAATATCACTGACAGATGGGGCTGAGTTATAAAACTAAGTGGAGATCACTGAATCTACAGGTGTGCATAAGACTCCACAAGAATAAACCTTTTCAGCCAGCAGTGGTTATCAGCAAAGTCACACAGTATGAGACAAAACATTTTGGACATACTTTGCAACTGTGTGCAACTCTATTTTAGATATTGATGCTTTTCTTAATAAATATTGTTTTGTGGAAGCTGCCTGTCATGACAAGCGATCGAAAATAAAGCATGCACGAAGATGAGACAATGGCCAGAAATAGGTGTACGCTGATAAGACCAACCTTGAGCTGTATCCTTAGTTGCTAAGATTCTAGTGCAACTAGTGTTGAGTTTTCCCTTATCTAAGAGAATTTACAGTTTGTTTGTGTAAATGTATAAAAGCATGTAAACCTAAAGTTGAGGATTTAGCCTCAGCATTTTCCCCAAATATATGTTCTCAATAAGCAGCACATGCTCTAACTAAATTTATGTTTCAGAGGCTACTTTGACAATTTTAATAGCTACTTTTTTTTGACTTAACCTAAAACTACCTAATGATGATGGTAAGCTGTTCCATTCCTTCGAAGAATGATCCTAAAAGCTGTGCATCCCCAACATATCTACCAAAGGATCCCAGGCTAATAAGGTTTTTAGTCATTGGTTGCAGTGGCTTTTTAAAAGCTGGTAACAGGATCTGAAAGGAATTGTCTCTTCCAAAGTCTTCTGAAATGTCAAGGGAGTGAAAGAGGAAGAGGAAAGGGATTCTTTCTGTTAGTAGTTTTGTTATCTGTTTCTTTTGCCTGAACTAGGCAATGTGAGTAGAGATTTGGAAGAAAAAAGAGTCTGCTTTAAAATTTCTGGTTTAGGATTACAGACTAAGTATTTGCTTTCTCAATGTTCAAAATGTATGCTGTTCACAGTTTTTATAAGCTTCATGCTCAGTTTACAAAACTTAAGCAAAACTGCATATGCACATTCTTTGTTGTTGACTTTTTTCACAGCAGCCATACATGAATCTTATTGCTTGCTATTAAAATGGAAAAAAACAGAGCGCAATTATAGCTTCTTTTAGCTTTGTAAGAGAAAAGGTTACCACCTGTGCACAAACTGACTGGTAGTATTTTTCAGTCTGCAGGAGATTTGCTTTCCTTTTTGAATGAGAAGAAAGTGTCATACTGATGAATCACCTAGGCAAAAAAAATTAGCATATGGGGTGGCATGAAGAAATGAGTGGTTTTGACAGAGTGCAATCTGGTACAACTCACATTTCACCACTTTTCATGCTTGTGAGTATGTAGGTTTGTGACGAAAGAATATATAATTTCTTTGAAGTCAAAGTAAAATTACTGGCAAGCCCAAGACTTGATCTGTGCTCAAGTTGCAGGGTCATTTCACTGGGATTCTAGATACAGAAGTAAAATATTTCTAGCCATTCGATTAGTAGGAGACTTAATTTTTTCAGTTAAGAATAATGAAAAATGCACTGTTTCTGTATAGTCAACTATTTGTTAGAACATTTTGTTTTTTTCAAACCCTGCTTTGTATTTGTAAACACACCAGTTTCACAAACAATAATAGAGGAACACAAAAGTGCCTTGTAATTTATTATTATCTATAAAGGTGTGTACAAGCTAATGGTAGTCTTTATTTTACAGCACACTACAGCTTCTCAAATTTAGAACAGAGATTAATTTGTTAAGTATTACAAAGATTATGTAATGGCATGACCTATGTCCTATTGACGTAAATATCAAAACTCCATAGACTTCAATGGAAACAGACAGGGATTTGGAGGTAGATGCTAAAAGATACGGAAAATCAACACTAAAAACTGAAAAAAGGTCATGCAGGAGAATACAAGATATGTACGTATATATGTATTTTGGCAAGGGAGGCAGCAGTGAAGTTGCTTGAATCTATGAAGTAAGAAAGTTGGTTAAGGAAAAAGAAACACGTTCTTTTCAAAAGGCTGTTTTATACTTCTTCTGTTAAGAA
>NW_009632600.1:67503-69535 GCF_000690535.1 Cariama cristata
CATTTCTAGAGAAAACAAGTTTACGCGGCCAGTCGTTTTACTGAAGAGCTGAATGACAGTGGGGAGAGTCAGGGAAGCCCCAGAGTGATTGGCTTTTTGGGCTGCAGGAAGCAGCAGGAGCTGGCAGCGGCCATGGGTTGCAGGATAAGGCAGACCACTAGTTGCCTGCCCTGAAAAGTAAGCAACACTTTTCCCTGCCGAAAAATCATTTGTAGCCCAGGGAAGTGGAGAAATAATTTCAGTAATTTCAGCAGGTTTTAGATGAGGTGACCTCCTGTAACTCTACCCTTTTTACTCCAAATATAGTTTTATTCAAGGAGCGGGGTAATATGATTACTAGTGATTTGCCATATCACTTATATGATGTCCATGCTGTTATTGCTTCAGCCAAGAGGATGGATAATGCTCATAGAGAATGAAAGTTTCTGTAAATCCTACATTTATCTTCTCCATGTGGATAAATAATCAAGACAAATGTTATCTGTAAAACTACCTGCATCATGCCTTTCTTTGCACAAACACCAGCTAAATCCGCAGCAGATGTAATGGCACACTTCCATAGCCTACAGCTTCAAGATTTGTTTATATTATGTAGATTAACTGTTCAGATGCTTTTCATTTTTAATGCTGTTTGATTACTTGTAATGAGCCATCGTAGTAATAAAATAAGGATAGATGCAAAACAAAATGTCCATGTTAACCATAAACTCTGATTATTTGCAGTATTTAGGTGAGAGTTTATTCCCATTTGTTTAAGTTCCTGATATGCTTGGATGCCTTTGCAAGGAATTACACAACACTGCAGTCCATGGTAAGAAAGACTGGCCTTCTCCACATTTGGCCCTTTTTTATTTATAATAGGAATGAAATCTGCTGAAGTGCATCTGGTTTGTTCATTAATAGAAGAGCTTCTGAACGAGGTTTCTGTTATTAACACAATTGGAGGGGGAAAAGAGGGAAAAGAAAAAGAGGTATGGGAAAGGGTGTATGAACAGAGTACCTGAAGGCGGCTTTAGGCTACACCTGGCGTAGTTAGTGTATAGTCCAAGGGAAGGTGGTGGGAAAACTGAACCCAAAAGAAGTCTCTCTGCGCTATGGAGCATAAGCTCAGCAGGATCATCATAGGACTAAAAGATCGAGCTTTTCTAGCCAACAAGGCAGGCCTAAGAGAAGGTGAAAGGGGCTATCTGAGTGTCGGGAACTAAGTCGGTCTGATGAGCAGTTGCCTTCCAGAACAAGGCTTAGAAGGCCTGCCAGAGGGGGAGCCTGATGACAGTCGTCTCAAGAGGAAAACGCAGGGCCATACTGCACCACAGAAGGATGACAGGACCCTTTCACAAAGGGGTAATAAAGAGAAACTTAATTTTTTGCCATGGAGCTGTATCTTAAGAAGAAGATTGTCAGCATTTGCCATACCTGGGCGATTTAAAACAGGTTTGAAGGCAAATCAATGTGTATTTTCCAACTCGACCAGTTAGACCGTAACTCCCATTATTATCCACATTTAAACCGCAGTGGCATTTTCTCGACTACTGTTGCGGCCAGCTAGCTAAGCTCAACTTAGTAGCCTACGTAACCTTACCTAAGTAGTCTAGCCAGGTAGGTTGAGTGGGATGGGATTCTCTCAAGCCTCCTTCGGCAAGAGTGGTTATACTGCTGCTGAATGCCTGCCTGGGAAAGGAGTCTTCAGGAGTCTCCTGGGATCTCAGTGAGTTCAAAGGCCAAAAGCTTGGAAAGTTACTTTTTTTTGAGCTTTGGCTCATCATCACATGAGGGCCTGCAGTAGCGTTGGTGCAGAGGGGGCTGGAAGGGCAGATAAAATCCCCCTGACTGCCTCGTTTGGGCTGGGCACGGCCCAGCAGCAGTATGACCTGCCGTGGGTGGCATGAGTCTCCCCTCACGCAGGCGGCCACGTACCCACTACACAATCTCTTTTATTTCCCTCTCAGCCTGATCCAAACGCGGTGACAGGTTGGCTTGATACTTTCAGCTCTCACCTTGAGCATTTCGAGCCTCCGCTGGGGAAACACCC